>NW_025208621.1:12628-15000 GCF_004010195.1 Chiloscyllium plagiosum | reverse complement strand
ATTGGCCTAGGGATTGAGATACAGACTGGTCTGGGGATAGAGAGACAGACTTGCCTAGGGATTGAGAAACAAACTGACCAGGAGATTGAGAGACAGACTGACCTGGGAATTAAGAGACAGACTGGCCTGGAGATTGAGAGACAGACTGGCCTGGGGACTAAGAGACAGACTGACCTGGAGATTGAAAGACAGACTGCCCTGGGGAATACAGAGACAGACTGGCCTGGGGATAGAGAGACAGATTGGCCTGGGGAATAGAGAGACAGACTGGCCTGGGGATTGAAAGACAGATTGCCCTGGGGAATACAGAGACAGACTGGCCTGGGGAATAGAGAGACAGACAGGCCTGGGACTGAGAGAGAGACTGGCCTGGGGATAGACAGACAGACTGAGCTGGAGATAGAGAAACAGACTGGTCTGGGGAATAGGGATTGAGAGACAGACTGGCCTGGGGATAGAGAGACAGACTGGCATGGGGATTGAGAGACAGACTGGCCTGGGGATAGAGAGACAGATTGACCTGGGAATAGAGAGACAGACTGGCCTGGGGATAGAGAGACAGATTGGCCTGGGGATTGAGAGACAGACTGGCCTGGGGATAGAGAGACAGATTGGCCTGGAGATAGAGAGACAGACTGGCCTGGGAAATGAGAGACAGACTGGCCTAGGGATTGAGAGACAGAATGGCCTGGGGATAGAGAGACAGACTGGCTTGGGGATTGAGAGACAGACTGGCATGGGGATAGAGAGACAAACTGGCCTGGGGATAGAGAGACAAACTGGCCTGGGGATTGTGAGACAGACTGGCCTGGGGATAGAGAGACAGATTGGCCTGGGGATAGAGAGATAAACTGGCCTGGGGATAGAGAGACAAACTGGCCTGGGGATTGTGAGACAGACTGGCCTGGGAATAGAGAGACAGATTGGCCTGGAGATAGAGAGACAGACTGGCCTGGGAAATGAGAGACAGACTGGCCTGGGGATTGAGAGACGGACTGCCCTGTGGATAGAGAGACAGACTGGCCTGGGGATAGAGAGACAAATTGGCCTGGGGATAGAGAGACAAACTGGCCTGGGGATTGTGAGACAGACTGGCCTGGGAATAGAGAGACAGACAGGCCTGGGGATAGTGAGACAGATTGGCCTGGGGATTGGGAGACAGATTGGCCTGGGGATTGGGAGACAGACTGGCCTGGGGATTGAGAGACAGACTGGCCTGGGAAATGAGAGACAGACTGGCCTAGGGATTGAGAGACAGACTGGCCTGTGGATAGAGAGACAGACTGGCCTGAGGATTGAGAACCAGACTGGCCTGGGGATAGAGAGACAGATTGGCCTGGAGATAGAGAGACAGACTGGCCTGGGAAATGAGAGACAGACTGGCCTAGGGATTGAGAGACAGACTGGCCTGTGGATAGAGAGACAGACTGGCCTGGGGATAGAGAGACAGATTGGCCTGGGGATAGAGAGACAAACTGGCCTGGGGATAGAGAGACAAACTGGCCTGGGGATTGTGAGACAGATTGGCCTGGGGATAGTGAGACAGATTGGCCTGGGGATTGGGAGACAGACTGGCCTGGGGTTTGAGACAGACTGGCCTGGGGATTGAGAGACAGACTGGCCTGGGGATTGTGAGACAGACTGGCCTGGGAATAGAGAGACAGACTGGCCTGGAGATAGGGAGACAGACTGAGCTGCAGTTAGAGAGACAGACTGGCCTGGGGATAGAGAAACAGACTGGCCTGGGGATAGAGAGACAGATTGGCCTGGGGAATAGAGAGACAGACTGGCCTGGGGATTGAAAGACAGACTGCCCTGGGGAATACAGAGACAGACTGGCCTGGGGAATAGAGAGACAGACTGGCCTGGGACTGAGAGAGAGACTGGCCTGGGGATAGACAGACAGACTGAGCTGGAGATAGAGAAACAGACTGGTCTGGGGAATAGGGATTGAGAGACAGACTGGCCTGGGGATAGAGAGACAGACTGGCATGGGGATTGAGAGACAGACTGGCCTGGGGATAGAGAGACAGATTGGCCTGGGGTTTGAGAGACAGACTGGCCTGGGGATAGAGAGACAGACTGGCATGGGGATTGAGAGACAGACTGGCCTGGGGATAGAGAGACAGACTGGCATGGGGATTGAGAGACAGACTGGCCTGGGGATAGAGAGACAGACTGGCATGGGGATTGAGAGACAGACTGGCCTGGGGATAGAGAGACAGACTGGCATGGGGATTGAGAGACAGACTGGCCTGGGGATAGAGAGACAGACTGGCATGGGGATTGAGAGACAGACTGGCCTGGGGATAGAGAGACAGACTGGCATGGGGATTGAGAGACAGACTGGCCTGGGGATAGAGAGACAGATT
>NW_025208621.1:0-3661 GCF_004010195.1 Chiloscyllium plagiosum | reverse complement strand
TGGTGTATGTGTCTTTGGGTCTTCTAATAGTGTAGTCAGTGTTTCCTTGGCCAGGTTAATGTTGATTGATGTAAACAGGGCTGTTACATCAAAGGAGACCATTATTTCATCCTCCTCTATCTTAGTGTCTTTGGTCCTCAGGAATTCTTGGGGGGGGTGGATGGAGTGGTGTGAGTCTTCTACCCAGTGTTTTAGTCTTTGGTGGAGCAGCTTGGCCAGTCTGTAAGTTGGTGTTCCAGGTAGCGAGACTATGGGTCTGAGGGGCGGGGGGGGGCTCCTGGTTTGTGAATTTTGGGTAATCAATAGAAACGTGGTGTGTTGGATCCGTCTGGTTTCATTTTTTGGAAGTCCGTCTTATTTATCTGTCCAGATTTCTGAAGTTTTTTTGAGTAGGGCTGTGATTCGGTTCTCTAGTTGTGGGGTTGGGTCTATCACCGCTTGTTGGTCAGTGTTGATATCTGTAAGTAGTGTGTTTGCTTTTTCAATGAAGTCTCTGCGATTTAGAATGACTGTCAAGCGTCCTTTGTCTGTGGGTAGGATAACAATGTTTTAATCTTTTTTTAGTCTTTTCAGTGCTTTCCTTTCTTGTGTTTCCTTCTTTTTTCTGCTTAATGTTGGTGCAACTACCTGTCTGATGGTTTACTGGGTATCTTCGGTGAGTTGGTTGTCTTTTAGTGTTGTTTCTAATGCTGCTAAGAAATCTTTCTTGTCCGCATCCTGGCAGTTGTAATTGCCCAGTTCTGGTCGCCCTGTTATAGGAAAGATATTACTCAGCTGAAGAGGGTTCAGAAGAGATTTACCAGGATGTTGTCGGGTCTGGAAGGTTTGAGTTATAGAGAGAGGCTGGGACATTTTTCACTGGAGCCGGAGGAGGTTGAGGACGGACGTTTATAAAATCATAAGGGGTATAGATAGAGTTAATGGTCGGTGTCATTTCTCTAGGGTGGGGGATTTCAAGACTAGGGGGCACATTGTTAAGGTGAGAGGAGGGAGACTTAAAAAGACAGGAGGGACAAAGTTGGTACATGCAGGGTGGTTCGAGTGTGGAATGAATTTCCTGAGGAAGTGGTGGATGTGGGGACAGTTATAATGTTTAAAAGACATTTGGATAAGGACATGAAGAGGAAAGGTTTGGAGGGATATGGGCCGGGAGCAGGCAGGTGGGAGGAGGTTAGTTTGGGATTGTGGTCGGCATGGATTAGTTTCCACGTTGTATGTCTCTGAGACTCACCCGGAGAGTTACAAGCTGTGCTGACAGTGCCCAAAGAAGAACAGCACCATCTGCTCAGGGGGCACAACTCGCCATTTACCCACCTAATCCTGCTGGCATGGGCATCCAGCTGGCAATTTTCAACCAGGGGTTCTACCTCCCGAGCTGCCCTGAAGCTGGGCAAGTTAGAATGAGGAACCAAAAAAAAAACGCTGACCAAGTCAATACATGTTTTGGCTCTGTCTTCACCAGGGAGAACATCGATAATATCCCAAAAAATGTCAGGGAACAGAGGGTCTGGTGTGAGAGAGAGAGAGAGAGAGATAGTCAGCATTAGCAGGGAAATGGTGGTGGGCTAACCGATAATCTACAGCCCAGGGAGAAAAGCTGCCAATGGATAGCCGGAACACCGAATGTTTTCAGGAAGGTGTTGGATATAGTTCCTAAGGTTACAGACATCAAATGGTAAGGGGGACAAAAGCAGGAACAGGGGACTGAGTTGGATGATCAGCTGTGCTCCTATTGAATGGTGGAGCAGACTCGAAGGGCCGAAAGGCCTCCTCCTCCTGCTCCTAGTTTCGAGGTTTTAATGTCTTCCATCACCTTTTTTGTTTTGGAATGAAGCAGTGACATACTTGCATTGTGAGACCAGCAGTGCTCTAAGCAACTGCAGTCCTGGAAGGCCGTATGTCTGGAACTGGGATCCTCTGAGTCCCCTGAACTCCGATCCCCTTTTCAACAGCCCTGCATCTGCTCTGGAGGGACTGAGTTTATTATAGACCTCTGAAGTAACACAGAGTTGCAGCAGCAAGTGGTGTACTAATTACAGACAGAGCCCGATATATTTCATTTCTTTCGTTCCGTTTGGCTGGCGTCTGTGGTCGCATTAGATCTTCATGTTTTTCAGAGTCCATTCTCAAGGACTGATTTCCAACCAGACGTGTGGGGCTTGCTCCTCCTGTGACTGCCCATTCACAGTCCAGGAATATAAGTTTTCTTTTGGATGTAGGTTTGCTCACTGAGCTGGAAGGTTCATTTCCAGACGTTTCGTCACCCTCCTAGGTAACATCTTCAATGGGCCTTCCAGCTCAGCGAGCAAACCTACATCCAGAACCTCAACCTGAGCTACAAATCTTCCCAAAGCTCGATAAGTTTTCTTGTTCACATACAAGCTAACAGAGGCCTCACAAGGAGTCTGCAGCCTCCCTGCACTCTAACTGTTACACAAACAGGTGGAAGCTCAGGGCTAATCCTGTTTGTTGAGCTCGCAGTTTTACGTACTGGCACAAGCAAATGTGACGAGAAATCCCGGGAGGACGTCCCCTTCCGCTGGGGAATGTGGGCCAAATGTGGATTTCTAACACACGGACACTGGTGTTGAATAATGGCCGGCTGAGGAAGACCCAACCAACCATGTAATGTAATCTAATCTAATCTAAAAACCATCCAACAATCTGCTGCTTTGACAAGAAAGGGAGCTTTCTGCTGTTTCGAAAAGGAAAGGTTTTCATCGCTCCAACTGTTCAGGAGAGTCATAGAGACGTACAGCTTAGAAACAGACCCTTCGGTCCAACCCGTCCATGCCGACCAGATATCCCAACCTAATCTAGTCCCACCTGCCAGCACTTGGCCCATATCCCTCCAAACCCTTCCTATTCATATACCCATCCAAATGCCTTTTAAACGCTGTAATTGTACCAGCCTCCACCACTTCCTCTGGCAGCTCATTCAATACACATCCCACCCTCTGTGTGAACTTGTTGCCCCTTAGGTCTCTTTTATATTTTTCCCCTCTCACCCTAAACCTATGCCCTCTAGTTCTGGACTCCCTCACCCCAGGGAAAAGACTTTGTCTATTTATCTTATCCATGCCCCTCATGATTTTATAAACCTCTATCTATAAGGTCAACCCCCCCCCACTCCTCCGACACTCCAGGGAAAACAGCCCCGGCCTATTCAGCCTCTCCCTGTAGTTCAAACCCTCCAACCCTGGCAACATCCTTTTCTGAGCCCTTTCAAGTTTCACAACGTAGCAGGGAGACCAGAATTGAACATAGTATTCCAAAAGTGGCCTCACCAACATCCTGTACCAAGTATCTGGCAAGCCCTGACTCCATTTGGAGAATTAGGAAGTTGAAGATATACTTTGAGAGGAAAGAGGGGGTCAGCAAAAAGACGATCTAGCATGAATGAGTAGCAAATTAGGTTGAATTTATTCACAGCTATGTAACCCTGAGGGTAAAAGCCATGCCTTAATGGAACCCACGAATGTGTTGCCATTTTCTACTGGCCCTGTGTGAAATATGTAGGCACACATATCTGCCTTCATGCTCAGGTCAAGTTGGGTTTTTTTTTGTTTCTGAAGAACAGAATCCCATGCTCTACAAGAATTGTAACGTTGTTCTGTCATCTCAAATTAATCCCGAGCAATGCCCTGATTTGACATGAGAA
>NW_025208620.1:14267-15000 GCF_004010195.1 Chiloscyllium plagiosum | reverse complement strand
TAGGCAACATGGTTTTGTGCAGGGGAGATCGTGCCTTACCAACTTAATAGAGTTCTTTGAGGAAGTGACCAAGTTATTAGATGAAGGAAGGGCTGTTGATGACATATACATGGACTTTAGTAAGGCATTTGATAAGGTTCCCCATGGTAGACTAATGGTGAAAGTGAAGTCACATGTGTGCAGGGTGTTCTGGCTGGGTGGATAAAGAACTGGTTGAGCGACGGGAGACAGAGAGTAGTAGTTGAAAGGAGTTTCTCGAAATAGAGAAAGGTGACCAGTGGTGTTCCACAGGGGTCAGTGTTGGGGCCACTGTTGTTTGTGATATACATAAATGATCTGGAAGAGGGCACTTTGGTATGATCAGCAAGTTTGCAGATGACATGAAGATTGGTGGAGTAGCAGAAAGCAAAAAGGACTGTCAGAGAATACAGGAGGATATAGGTAGACTGGAGAGTTGGGCAGAAAAGTGGCAGATGGCTTTCAATCCAGACAAATGTGAGGTGATGCATTTAGGCAAGTCTAATTCTAGAGCGAATTATACAATGAATGGAAAAGCCTTGGGAAAAGTTGATGGGCAGAGAGATCTGGGAGTTCAGGTCCATTGTACCCTGAAGGTGGCTGCACAGGTGGATAGAGTGGTCAGAGGCATATAGTATGCTTGCCTTCATCGGACAGGGTATTGAGTATAAGAGCTGGCAAGTCATGTTAACATTGTACAAGACATTGGTTCGGC
>NW_025208620.1:0-2082 GCF_004010195.1 Chiloscyllium plagiosum | reverse complement strand
GATTATTAATCTAGAAGTTCAGCTAACATTCTGAGGACTGGGTTCAAGTCTCACTATGGCAGATGGTGGAATTTGAATTCGACTTAAAACAACTTTGGAATTAAGACACTACTGCTGACAGTGAAACCAATTGTTGGAAAAGACCACCTGGTTCATTAATGAAGGAAATCTGCCATCCTCATCTGGTCTGGCCTACATGTGACTCCAGACCCACAGCAATGTTGTTGACTCTTAACTGCTCTCTGAAATGGCCGAGCAAGTTCAAAAGTAACGAGGGATGGGCAAAAAAGTCATTGCCAGCCAGTGACGTCCACATCCCATGAGTGGGAAAAATATTGTTTGAATATTTCTTTTGCATAATTAGAATCTACAAGGATATGGGGAAAGGGCACAAAATTGGCACTAGATCATACAGCCTGTGCAAATGTGATGGGCTGAAAGGCCTCCTTCTGCATTATGATAAATTCTATGACTCTGTCAGACGAAAAGTTCACCATATGTTCTATAGACACTCATTATTGAACAACCTAGAACAATGAACCTTCAATGACATACAGCAATGTAAGAAAGATGTTGCTCATCACAAACTAAGGGAGCTTTTCTTAGTGTTGGTTTATCTACAAGTGATCAACTGGGCATGCTGGAAAACAGAGAGCATTCAATGTGTGGTTGTGGGAAAAGGATTGACTACAAAGGTCTACATTTCCACTTATGAAACAGCATATGGAAGACCCATTTATCATTAATTAATTTTTAAATATCTAACTTATATGTTCCAAGATAAAATATTTAATATGTGGGGATTTGTGCTTTAGCACCTAAGAAAAAAGGGAAAAAAACAGGTAAATATATATAATTCAGTACAAATACTCAGGGCTGTGTTATTTCATTACTGCCAGCCTGTGAGCCCATTTGCAGTTAGTGTTTATAGGTTAAGTCCAGGTCTCCCTCAGGATGTAAACAGAAGGACATTCTGTGATTGTAATGCCAACCAATGCCAAAGGACAATCTGGATACTGGTTGCATGCACAGATATTCTTTATCTGAGAAGTTGTGATTTGAACTGAACATTATGCAATCATTAGCAAACATTCCCATTGGGACGTTATATTGGAGGTAAATTATTGATGAAGCAACTGAAGAATGGGTAGAGACCTGACAAACTGCTGAAATGATGTCCCAGAGCTGAGTAGATTGACCTTCAAAAACCACGTGGAATACTAAGCAGTAGAATAAAGACCCCCCTTTTCCCCAACCACCACCATCCACCGAACTTATTCTGGTTTACTTAGGTTTTGATTTGGCACACACAGTAAAATATTTCCATGATGTGAAGATCAATCATTTTCAGTTCGGTGCTGGAGAGTAAAGGATTAATTATCATTGGAGCCCATTCACAAAATAATTATTTAACTAAGATCCAACGAAGATGCCTTGATGTGGTTACTAAACACTGTACACGAAGGTAAAACAGTTACAAGATATTCAGTTTTTTTTCTAATTTTTTTTTTCTTTCAATTTAGTTGCTCCTGTACCCCTGAAGATTGTCTCCACATCATTCCACAAGGCTTCATCTACCTTTATGAGACTCCAGTGTCAAACAGCTGAGTTTCATCCGAAGGAATTCAACCTTACCTGGCATAAAAATGGCACCAGAATTCTGACAGGAATTTCAATTGTACAACAGGAAACAACAGACAGACTGTATGAAGTGATCAGTTCCTTAGAAGAGGCACGGCCAATTGAGCAAGGCACGGTTTACACCTGTCAAGTCTATCATGTTTCTATCACTGGTCCAGCAAATTGCAGCTACATTGTTGACACCTTAGGTAAAATTACAACAAACACAATGCATGTATATGTTCCATCAGCAGTAGTTGAACTGTTATTGCAGATATTGTGTCACTTGTAAAATATAAAGAGTACTCTGTATTTAATTCAATACCACTATGGAATCTTCAAATCCGCTAGTAATTCAGAATTTTATGCAGGCTCAACATAAATTTGAGTAGTGTGGCAGGATGCATTCATCTATCTAAATTAAGGCAACATATCCAATACTATATTAAGCACAGAAATAAT
>NW_025208619.1:13919-14995 GCF_004010195.1 Chiloscyllium plagiosum | reverse complement strand
CACCCACACCCCCACTTCAGTGGTCATCCAACCCCACCCACCCCCACCCGTCTCAGCCTCCATTGATGCTGGGGGGACGGGTGTAGTTAGACATGGGCCTAATCCCACCCACTCCCATCCCAGAGGGGAGACACTTGGCAACTCTGACCTGCATTTGTGTGGCGCCAAGGGGGCACATGCCCGAGGGGATGTTGTCGCAGTAGACTATTGACAATGGTGGGGGTTTACAGGCACTATCTTAAGGGGAGAGGGTCCAGGCGATTAAGGAAGAGGGTCAGGTTAGCTACAGGACCGTGGACCAGCTGGGGTGAGACGGGGTGGGGGGGGGTGAGCGAGGAAGAGGAGGGCTTTGCGTTGGCGGTGAAGCAGGGGGGGCAGCGCGAGTCGAGGGGTGGTGGCGATGTGAGCTGAGGCCGTCTGCCGTTCGCGGGCCCGTGGTAAATGAGGCAAGGGGAACACGTAACTACCCCCTCCCCACCTCCCCAACCCCCCCACCCAGACTCCGGGAGGGGTGGACAGGAGCAGAGCTCTGAGCAGTCACATGGCCTAGCGTTACCCTGGGGGGGGAGTGTGAACGATGGGGATGGACGATGAGATTCCCCAGTGTACCCACACTCACTGTCCCGGACCAGCCCTCTGTCCCCGAATAAAAACGCGGCGGGGGGGGGGGGGGGCTTTCCCCCAGAAGCAACGATCAAAGAACCAAATGAAGGGGAAGGAGAGGGACAAACATTAAGGTTGGGGGGGGAGGGGGGGTATTTGACCCCTCTCTGGGGATTACAGTCTACAACGAGTCATTTTTCCCAGTTTTCCTGCTGACTGCAGTCAGTTCACTGGACCACCTCATACCAGCCGACTGATGGGAATTTTGGTGTCAGTGTGTCTCCGTCTGCCTCTGTCTGTCTGTGTGTTTGTGTGTGTGTCTGTATCTGTGTCTGTGTATGTATGTGTACGTGTGTCTGTCTGTCGGTGTGTGTGTGTGTGTGTCTGCATCTGTGTGTGTGTCTGTGTGCGCGCATGCGTGTGCGTGTGTGTCTGTGTGCATCTCTGTGTGTGTGTGTGTGTGTGTGTGCGTG
>NW_025208619.1:5574-13440 GCF_004010195.1 Chiloscyllium plagiosum | reverse complement strand
CTGTGTCTGTCTCTGTGTGTCTGTGTGTGTCTGACTGTGTGTGTGTGCGAGTCTGTGTCTGTCTCTGTGTGTCTGTGTGTGTGTGTGTCTGTATGTGTATGTGTGTGTGTCTGGTGTGTGTGTCTGTGTATATGTATGTGTGTGTGTCTGTGTGTGTGTATGTATGTCTGTGTCTGTGTGTGTGGGGGGGGGGTTCCTCCTGCTGCTCCTGTTCAGGCTCCTGTCCTGCTGCTGTGTCCCTTTAGCTGGAGTTGGCCCGCCGTTGGGACATGCCTTTCAGTAGGGGAGTGAAGATGGAGGGTCGCCTGTCCTCCTGGGCCCGGGGGGACACCCTCTTGGGTGTCAGTCCCGGTGGGAGGGGTGCTCGTTGCTCGTCCATTCGCTGCTCCTGCAGCCGCTGCAGCAGGTCGAAGAGAGCCTGGGAGCTGTAGGCCGGAGGCTCACAACGCTGGTCTTCAATCCGGGCACTGGCGGACTGTGGGGGTTGGGGGGGGGTGAGGGGACACAGAAAAAAAAACAAACAACACCCCGTCACGCACGATTCCCAAACACCTTCCCTGGCCCCGGTTCTCCCCCCTCACCGCAATCCCATCACCCTCCTCCCCACCAAACCCCACACAGGATCCTGAGCTCAAATCCCCTCCGCTCGCCCTCGGGCGGGGGCGGGGGGGGGGAGATAGGGAGTGACCCTCGGCTGTTCGCGTTGCTGTGCCCCCACTGGGCATTGAGCGCCATCTTCCCAACCCCCTCCCCTCCCCCACCCCAGCCCCTTTCGTGCTGTGCGAGGATTGCCGGCGACAGAAAACCGACACAGCAGCGGGAGTCAAGGCATGATCCTCGACATGGGATTGGTGGCTCGAAGACCAAAGCTCGGTCAGTGATTGGCTGGAGGACAGGCGAGGTCAGAGGGCACGGATGTTAAAAACTCGATGGGGTAAAAGGGGAAGGCAAGTGGGATGTCGCCATTTGTTTAAATGGAATTTAAAATAGGCAACATTACAGGCCCTCGATGTGAAGCCAATCTGTGAAGCCCATCTCACCTACACCATTCCATTCTCGTCCATATGTCTGTCCAATCACCATTTAAATGCCCTTAAACTTGGTGAGTCTACTACTGTTGCAGGCAGGGTATTCCACACCCTTCCTACTCTCTGAGTAAAGAAACTACCTCTAACATCTGTCCTATATCTATCACCCCTCACTTTAAAGCTATGTCCCCTCGTGCTCGCCGTCACCATCTGAGGAAAAAGACCCTCCCTGTCCACCCTACCTAACCCTCTGATTATCTTGTATCTCTCAATTAAGTCACCTCTCAACCTCCTTCTCTCTAACGAAAACACCCTCAAGTCCCTCAGCCTTTCCTCGTAAGACCTTCCCTCCATACCAGGCAACATCCTGGGATGGCTCAGTGGTTAGCACTGCTGCCTCACAGCACCAGGGACCTGGGTTCGATTCCACCCTCAGGTGACTGTCTGTCTGTGTGGAGTTTGCACACCCTCCCTGTGTCTGTGTGGGTTTCCTCCGGGTGCTCTGGTTTCCTCCCACAGTCCAAAGATGTGCAGGATGGTGAATTGACCATGCTAAATTGCCCGTAGTGTTAGGTGCATTAGTCAGAGGGGAAATGGGTCTGGGTGGGTTACTCTTCGGAGGGTCGGTTTGGACTGGTTGGGCCGAAGGGTCTGTTTCCACACTGTAGGGAATCTAATCTAAATCTCCTCTGAACCCTATCCAAAGCTTCCACATCCTCCCTATAACGCGGTGACCAGAACTGTACGCAATAGTCCAAGTGCGGCCACACCATAGTTTCATACAGCTGCAGCACGACCTCGTGGCTCCGAGACTCGATCCCTCTACCAGCGAAGGCTAGCACACCGTATGCCTTCTTAAAAACCCTGAATAGAGTGTTGTGGGGGAGGCAGGGACCACAGGGCATCGTCTCAGGGTAAGGAGTCCCACATTTCACACAGAGGTGAGGGGGAAATCTCTCTCAGAGGGGAGTGAATCTGTGGATTTCTTTACTGAAGAGGCTGGGTCATTGAGTCTATTCAAGGCTGTGACTGACAGATTTTTTAATCAGGAAGGGAATGGAGGGTTGTGGGGAAAAGGCAGGGAAGTGGCTGACCATACAATCTCAGTTTCCCATTCCCGCTTTCTCTCCGTACCTCTTAGACCCTTTCGTCTCAAGGGACACATCTGGCTGCCTCTTGATTGCCCCCCCACCATCTTCCTGTGGGAGAGAGAACCACTCTCTGAGTGAAGAAATTCTTCCCCATCTCCGTCCTGAATCGGTTGCCCCTCATTCTGAGACTGTGACCTTGCCTCCCCACCCCCCTCGTCCCAGGCTTCCGCGTCATCGGGAACGCCCTTCCCACACCTAGCCTGTCCAGTCCCGTCAGGATTTTCAACGTTTCTACGGGACTCCCCCACATTATTCGAAATCCCGGTGAGTAAAGCCCCGGCCGAACCCAGTCTTTCCTTGCGCGCCTGTCCCGCCGAACCTGGGAACCGTCGCTGGACTCTCAGCCTCCTCCATCGCCAAACCCTTACCACCCGACGCCTGGAGGAAGAACGCCTCATCTTCCCCCTTGGGACCCTCCAACCCCAGGGCATCAATGTGGACTTCACCGGTTTCCCCATCTCCCCCACCCCCACCCCCACCACCTTATCCCAGTCCCAACTTTCCAACTCGGCACCGCCCTCTTGACCTGTCCAACTGTCCATCTTCCTTTTCACCTATCTGCTCCACTCTCCTCTTCGCTCTATCACCGTCAGCCCCAACTTCATCTACCTATTGCATTCTCAGCTACCTTCCCCCCATATACCGCACAGGCACAATGGGCAAAGGTCGCTGACTAAGGCCTTTCAACCATAGTACAATGAATGCTTGAAACTGTGAAAAGGTCCTCAGGTTGTGTACATTAAAAAGTATTAAAAGTGCATTAACTTCCTCAGGGTGAAAAATGGCATATATGGCACTCTCTAAAATATCCCATTTGAAATGTTTTACCATGAGACTGTATAGCCGACATGAAATGTATACTGTAAATATTAAAATTGTTACAATCATATTCAGTGGAATAATTTACAGAGAAGTAGAATTTTATTTCAAATTTAGTAAGTTGTAATGTTTCAGAATCCAATTTCACAAATTTTATGAAATAACCCCCCACCTTCATCTACCTATCACATTCCCAGCTAACTTCCCCCAGCCCCACCCCCCTCCCATTTATCTCTCAGCTCCCCCACCCCCGGCCCACAAGCCTCATCCCTGATGAAGGGCTTATGCCCGAAACGTTGACTGTCCCGCTCCTCGGGTGCTGCCTGACCCTGCTGTGCTTTTCCAGTGCCACACTCTCGACACTGGACTCGCTCAGTAGCAACAGTGCCCTTCCTCAGAGCAGGAGACCGTAACCGCACCCAAGGTGGGGCCTCACCATGGCTCTGTATAACTGCAGCGAGAAGGCAATGGGCTAACTCTGCCCTTAGTGGCCAACACCAAGGGGAATGGCTCAAAAGACCGCACCAAAAAGAAAATGCCAAAATCCCAGAACGTGTACCTGGCTCCCAAAGGGAAGAGGAAGCAAGAATGGGCAGAGCAGCCGGGGAGGGTCTGAAATTGCTGAGCTCCGCGCGGGAGGGGGGGGGGGTCGCCATCTGGCTGAGATGGCGAGTTCCCCCCACCACCCCACCCATCCCCCTCGGGAGAGTGCGGCAGACAGAAGGCGGATAGGTGGGCGCGAGTCGCGACGAGCTGGAGACGTTGGTAACGGGAGGTGCGGGTGGGTGGCATTGGCCGTCGCCGAACCCGGGGTAACTCCGGAAGGAAACGTGGAAAATCAGGAATCCCGATCCCGTGTGCCTTCGTGATTTCTCCTCTCTCTCTCTCTCTCTCTCTCGCCCCCAGGCGAGGGCTGGATCGCGAGTTCACAAGTCAGACGGCGGGGGGGGTTGTCCCGCGCAGTGACGAGGGAGGAGAGGCTCGGGGGGAGGTGGGTGGTGGGGACGGCGGAGGTCAGGGGCCAGGAGGTCACGGGGGAATGTCTACACTCCTGGCAATCCCCCCGCCTCCCTTGGCCATCGAGGATACATCTAGCTCTGCCTTCAAAGACAACGTAGAGGTTTCCACAGTCCAAGTGTTCTTAAGCGACAAAATTGGGTTGGCCTTCAGTCCTACCCCCTGACACGCACCCCGCGCTCTGTGTGAAAACGTTGCCCATTTTGTATCTCTTCCCCACTCACCTGAAGCGTCTGTCCTCTAGTTTTAGACTCCCCTACCTGGAGTAGGCCTTATCTCTGCCTCTCAAGGTTTTATAAACCTCTACGCAAGTCACCCCTCAAGTCACCTATGCTGCAGGTGACAGTAAGTCCCAGCCTCCCCCTACAGCTCAAACACCTCTCCAAATGTTTTTCAATAACCAAATCGATTCTGACTAATAGGTAGTCATGTCCCTTTACAGAGCGTTACGTGGAAAACGTCCAGCCCGTTCGGTCCATCTACTCTGTGCTGGGCCCTGCTCCTCATTAACAAATCCTTCTGCTCCCGCCTCCCTCATAGAAAATCACAGTTTCCCTTTGAATGGATTAACACGATCCTCCAGGCGGCCTGCCCATTAGGACATTAGAATAGGTTAGATTCCCTACAGTGTGGAAACAGGCCCTTCGGCCCAACAAGTCCACACTGACCCTCTGAAGAGTAACCCACCCCAACCCTATATTTACCCCTGCCTAATGCACCTAACACAATTTAGCACAGCCAATTCACCTGACCTGCACCATCTTTGGACTGTGGGAGGAAACTGGAGCACCCGGAGGAAACCCACACAGACACGGGGAGAATGTGCAAACTCCACACAGTCAGTCGCCTGAGACTGGAATCGAACCCGGGTCCCTGGCGCTGTGAGGCAGCAGTGCTAACCACTGAGCCACCGTGCCGTATTCTTGACCCTGTCCTTTTTAGGTCATTTCGCCCGGATTCCCGATCTGAGTTATCCCGACCTCTTGGCATCATGGTAGCCCACAAAGCTACCAAGACACTGGAACAGCTCCTGACAACCCCTAAAGGACCCAGTACCTACAACCAGAAAAACTAATGTCATTTACAAAATACCCTGCAAGGACGGTGACTACGTGGGACAGACAGGCAGGAAACTAGCCATCAGGGTACAGGAACACCAACTAGCCACCAAAAGATATGACCCACTATCACTAATACCCTTACACACAGACAAAGAGGAACACTAGTTTGCCTGGGATAACGCATCCATCCTGGGATAGGCTAAACAGAGACACTGACAGGAATTCCGAGAGGCCTGGCATTCAGACCGGAACTCCATCAATAAGTTGGAGAACTACAGCTTACTTTGCTCAAAAACTGCATGAATCCGTGTAAGATTCTGCAAGTCCGTCTTTTGGATGAGAATCAGTCTGACCGTTGTGGTACAGACAGTCTCACAGGGAGCTAACGCCCACAATACATTCTCCAGGCCGACATGACACCAATTGTTAAAATTCACTTGTAAATGTAACTTCTAAAAAAGTTTTGCGCTTTACAAATGAAAGAACTGAAACCAACATGGTCATTCTAAAAGATGAGAGACTTAACAAACAATCCAGGTCTTTTTCAATGTATAATTCCAGTTACATCACACTGTAACCTTTAGCGACAAATTCTGTGTCTTACAATCTTATTCTCCACAATCACCAAAATAAACCTGTCGGGCTATAACCTGTGTGATTTTTAACTCCATCAATAAACCCATCGATTTGGACTCCATTTACCAATCTCTGAGAAACAGAACGCTAAGTGATATCACCCAACACAACAGACCGAGACATGTAAGTGGAAAGTGGGTCACCAACACCAGCGCTTCACCAGAGGCTCACTGACGATGTTACCGAGCATGGTGGCGAAACGTCTGAGAACAAACCTTCCAGCTCAGCCAGCAAACCTGGAATTATCAATGATAATCTTATATTTGCGTCCCCTAGATTTGGTATTCCCTCACTCACCTCCCGTTCCCTCCCATCTCCGTTCTCAAAACCCAACAAAGACTGCACTCATTACGACCCCTACCTTCCCAACTCACTCCCACTCCCCAACTGCCCCCGGACCACCTCCCAGTCATGGAGACGTACAGGCACGGGAAACAGACCCTTCGGCCCGACTCCTCCATGCCGACCAGATATCCTAACCTAATCGAGTTCCATTTGTCAGCACATCATTTTAAACCCTTCCGGTTCATTTGCACAATTCTGGTGAGACGTGTTTACTTTGACACTCCATCACCCTTAGGATAAAGGCCAATATTAACATAAATAGCAAACAGGTCTGCAGCACATTATATAGACGGAGGCAATGTTGTCACGTATTGCAAAGGGATTGGAACATGAAGGGAGGGGTATGTTTCTACACTTGTACAGGCCAATGGTGTGTGCAAAACTACCTTTGTCCTTTCTGACCCAGGACGTCAACTGGAAGGTAATCATTCCAGCAATACAGGCTGAAGGGTGCCGTGAGGGATCCCTTGAAGGCCCGAATACAGAATTTATCGACAGGGTGGCTAAGAAGGTGTTTAACATGCTTACTTTCATTGCTCAGTCCTTTGAGTGGAGGAGTTGGGAACATCACGTTGATGTTGTACAGGATGTTGGTGAGGCCACCTTTGGAATACTGTGCCCCATCCCGTTATAGGAAGGATGTTATTAAACTGGAGAGGGCTCGGAAGTGGTTGACCAGGATGTTACCGCGAACAGAGGGCTTTGGGTTGTAAGGAGAGGCTGGGACTCTTTTCTTGGGAGTGTAGGAGTTGAGACCTTACAGAGGTTTATAAAAGTCATGAGGGATGTAGATAAGGTGCGTGGAAGGTGACTTTTCCCTAGGGGAGGCGATTTCAAGACCAGGGGTCAAAGTTCGGAGTTGAGAGGAGAAAGCTTTAAAAAAGACAGGAGGGGCAACGTTTTTTTACACAGAGCGTGGTTTGTGTGTGAGGAATGAGCTTCCACAGGAAGTGGTGGATGGGGGTCCATTTACAAAGTTTAAAAGACATCTGGATAAGTACATAAATAGGAAACGGTTTGGAGGGATATGGGCCAGGAGCAGGCAGGCGGGACTCGTTTAGTTTGGGATTATGGTCAGCATGGACTGGTTGCACCGAACGGCCTGTGTCTGTGCTGTATGAATATGGGGTGAGGGCCCGATCAGGTCACCATCATCGTGTTGGATGGTATAGCTGGTCTGAGGGGCCTGTTCATAGCTCTTCCCCCATCGGAACATTTCCGTTCCTCCGACCCAGCCTCACATTTTACCGCACTATACTCCACCTGCCAAATCCTTGCAAACCCCCAACCCCGCCTTAACCAGCTCACTTTGCAGACATTGAATCCAATTCACCTTCCTCTCCGTTTCTGTAACATCAGCAGATTTGTTTTGCATATATACTCAGCAGCGTCAGCCAGGTCAATAAATACACAGGACACAGAATAAACTCCCCCCAGCTCCCGGAAACGTCTTCCTGGGGTTTGCTAGAGGGTCACTTTTTGGCTCCTTCTTCAACATCGGAAACACCTTTTCAGATTCGCCCCTGAGGTATGGACATCACTGACCATGCCAGTCATAATTGCCCTCAAGAAAGTGGCAGTGTTGTATTAACCAGTATATAGGAAAAGCTTTTGGCTGTTAGATAAATATAGAGTTAGGGAGAATCATAGAGGTGTAAAGCACGGAAACAGACCCTTCGTTCCAACCTGTCCATGCCGACCAGATATCCCAATCCAATCCAGTCCCACCTGCCAGCATCCGGCCCATATCCCTCCAAGCCCTTCCTGTTCATATACCCATCCAGATGCCTCTTAAATGTTGCAATTGTA
>NW_025208619.1:0-4287 GCF_004010195.1 Chiloscyllium plagiosum | reverse complement strand
CATATAAGATCATCAGAGGGTTAGATAGGGTGGACAGGGAGAGCCTTTTTCCCTCAGATGGTGATGGCTAGCACGAGGGGACATAGCTTTAAATTGAGGGGTGATAGATATAGGACAGACGTCAGAGGTAGTTTCTTTACTCAGAGAGTAGTAGGGGCGGGGAATACCCTGCCTGCAACAGGAGTAGACTCACTGACATTAAGGGCATTTAAATGGACATTGGAAAGGCATATGGACGAGAATGGAATAGTGTAGGTTAGATGGGCTTCAGATTGGCTTCACAGATTGGCACAGCATCGAGGGCTGAAGGGCCTGTACTGCGCTGGAAATATTCTACGTTCTAATTAAAATAGTGTTACTATGGCACAAGACTAAGGACTGAGCAAATACATATATCATTTCAAAATTCGTCTGTCAGTGCCTTGGGCACAACTGGAACTGGGTTACTATTCACCATGCATTTATTATTTTCCGCATGCCTTTCACTGAGTTAATGCCATTGGAGACAAATTATTCTGGTTACAATCACGGTGCCATCTGGAACACCTCCAGCTGGTGGGCGGGTAGACTCATTCACAGAGAGGGAGTCCCGGGATTCTGAACAGTGTCGGTGAAGGGACAGTCACATAGGAGCAATATCTTTTATCAATAGCTCCCAAAACACCATCCATCCATTAAACTGATAGCCACAATAACAAAGGGATTTCCTTAACACCTAATTAGTTAGTTCAAATTGAACACAAGTTTTTTTTCTCAAATTAATTGACAAGAGCAAACGTCACCCTGATGGAGCTGTCGGCGGAGTGGTCAAAGTTCACAATTTCCCTTGCACAATCACAGTCACTAGGCAGCTTCGATCCTCACTCCTCTCAGGTTAAAAACTGCAGACTTAAGTTTAACGAGTCACATCCTTTTCTTCAGAATATGATCCACTACATTTTTCCCGATATAGTAGATATTGAACTCGTACAGCCTTAAACTAAATATTCCATTTGCAAGAAATTCGTTACCTCAGTTATTTTAAGATGAGGTTATGTACTGCATGTAAACAGACCCTTCCGTCTATCTAGTCAATGTTGACCATAATCATAGAGTTCTTACCGTATAGAAACAGGCCATTTGGCCCAACAAGTCCACACCGACCCTCCAAAGAGTATCCCACCCAGATCCATTCCCCCTGCCCCATTACTCAACATTTACCCCCGACTAATGCAACTAACCTACACAACCCTGAACACTATGGGACAATTTAGCACGGCCAATCCACCCTAACCTACACATCCCTGAACACTATGGGACAATTTAGCACGGCCAATCCACCCTAACCTACACATCCCTGAACACTATGGGACAATTTCGCACGGCCAATCCATCCTAACCTACACATCCCTGAACAGTATGGGACAATTTAGTACGGCCAATCCACCCTAACCTACACATCCCTGAACAGTATGGGACAATTTAGCACGGCTAATCCACCCGAACCTACACATCCCTGAACACTATGGGACAATTTAGCATGGCCAATCCACCCTAACCTACATCCCTGAACACTATGGGACAATTTAGCACGGCCAATCCACCCTAACGTACACATCTTTGGACTCTGGAAGGAAACCCACACAGACAGAGGGAGAGTTTGCAAACTCCACACAGACAGGGTGAAACCGAGCCCCGGGTCCCTAGTGCTGTGAGGCAGCAGTGCTAACCACTGAGCCACCGTCCTAAACTAAACTAATCGCACCGGCATGCCTCTGGACCATGTCTCTCCAAACCTTTCCTGTTCATGTGCTGATCCGAATGGTTTCTAAACGTTATGACTGTACCTGCATCCACCACTTCCTCTGGCAGTTCACTCCACACACACACACACGAACAACTCTCTGTGTAAAAACAGCTGCTTCTCGTGTCCTTTTTAAATCTTTCTCTTCTCAAGTTTAAAATATACCCCCTTGTTTTGAACTCACCCACCCAGGTAAAAGACTCTTGTCATTCACTTTATCCATACTCTCCTCACGATTTTATAAACCTCTATAAGGTCACCCCTCAGCCTCTGACGCTCCGGTCAAAAAATGTCCCAGTTTTTCCAGTCAATTTTTATACCTTAAACCCTCCGTTCCCAGCAACATCCTGGTAAACCTTTTCTGAACCCTCTCCAGCTTAATAATATCCATCCCATAACAGGGCAACCAGAAACGAACACAGTATTCCAGAAGAAGTCTCACCAACCTCCTGTGCAACCTCAACGTGACGCCCCCAACTCCTGCACTCAAAGGTCTGAGCAATGAGGGCAAGGATGTTAAACACCTTCTTAACCCCCCTGTCTACTTGTGATGCAAATTTCAAAGGATTACATACCTGAACCCCTAGGTCTCTATGTTCTACAACACTACCATGAATTGTCTGAGGTTTAGAATTTGTTTTTTTAACTAAAATGCAGCACCCCCTGTTTCTCCAAATCAAACCCCACCTGCAACCCCTCAGACCATTGACCTAATTGACCAAGATCCCCTGGAAATGTTCGATAACCTTCTGCGCTGTCCGCTACACCGCCAATTTTGGGTGTCATCCGCAAACTTACTAACCATGTTCTCATCCAAATCATTTATATAAATGACGAACAAACGTGGACCCAACACTGAACCCTGTGGAATATCGCTGGTCACAGGCCTCCAGTCTGAAAAGCGACCGTCTCTCTCCTACTGTCAAGCCAAGTTTGTATCCAATTGGCAAGTTCACCTCGAATCGCGATCTGTTTAAAAAATCCCGAAAGAACTGCGGATGCTGTAATTCTCAAACACAAACAGAAATTGCTGGAAAAACTCAGCAGGTCTGGCAGCGTTGGTGGAGAGAAGTTCTGAAGAAGGGTCATTGGACCCGAAGCGTTAACTCTGATTTCTCTCCAGGCCTGCTGAGCTTTTCCAGCAATTTCTATTTCATTTCATTTAGCCAAATATTATCTTGGTGACAAGTCTACACATTACCCAGTCAAAACGTCCATCCTAACTGATCAAGAACTTAATCCAGGTTTGTTCAATATATTTGCATTAGTTATAGGACCCTTTGATTTTTCACCGTAAACTCTGTGTCCGATGTATTCTCTCTCCCTAGCTGCCTGTCGAAAGATTGGGAGCTCCGAAAGCGAGCAGTTTCAAATAAACCTGTTGGACTGTAACTCGGTGTCACCTGATTTTTGATTTGATGTTTAAAGCAGTTCCCTCTGCTTTGAGGCAAAAGGTGACGCTGACTCCTGAAAACTCAGGCTCCCCCAGCCATTCCCTCATTGGGCGGCAGGTTGGCTCAGTGGTTCGCACCGCTGCCTCGCAGCACCAGGGACCCCAGGTTGGATCCCAGCCTCGGGGCGACTGTCTGTGTGGAGTTTGCACATTCTCCCCCCGTGTCTGCGTGGGTTTCCTCCCAAAGTCCAAAGATGTGTAGGTCGGGTGGTTTGGCCGTGCTAAACATTGTCCGTAGTGTCCAGGCTGGGTGGGTTAGCAACAGGAAAATTCAGTGTTACAGGAATTGGGGTGGGTCGAGGTGGGATGCTCTTCAGAGGAGCAGGTGTGGCCTCGATGGGCCGAATTACCTACTTCCACACTGACAGGATTCTACAATAATGTCCTTAATGGGTCGCTCTTCCTCCGGTCGGTCTGTTTCCCTCCCCCATCGGCTGACAGCAGGCCCAGATTGATGCAACATCAGAGTCACCTTTGGTCTCAGAGCAGAGAGGGAGAGACCCACTTTGTCACTGCAACAGCAGCCCCTCACAAAGTCTCTGTTTCACTCACAGCAGTGACCTTTGGCCGATCCTGTGATTAAATCTTCCAGGGCATTTTGTTGACTTCGGGGGGGGGGACGCTTGCCCACAAAGTCTTGAGACCACTTATGCAGATCTCGAACAGTCGAGCCCCCAAACACTGACCCCTGTGGGACTTGTCTCGTTTACTGAAACTGTACGAGCTCTTTGCTTCCTCTCAGTTAATCAATCCCTGATTAGTGTCAATAATTCAACCACACCACCATGGGGCATTACAACGAATGCCTTTGAAATTCAGGGCTCCATTCACTGGTTCCCCTTGATGCTCGTTAAATCCTCGCTTCCCTCTGGTAATCCCGCCTACGTTTATGGGTTCACTCTTAGAAATATGGCCGCCGGGAGGTGCGCACTGACTGAAGATTATTTCGACTGCTCTTCCCTCATGTTAACGGGGTCCTGCTGACAAAGTGGGGAGACCTTGAACCGTCAGGGAAAATTCCAAATCCTTTCTGCTTTCCAGAGAGAAGACC
>NW_025208618.1:8055-14995 GCF_004010195.1 Chiloscyllium plagiosum | reverse complement strand
TGATAATATTGCTTATTTTAAATGCAAACAAATGCATAAGCTCTGAATTACGAAATCAGAATTAATTAGGAGGATCGATTGGTTTTTATACCGTTATGCATTGTCAGCGATCTGTGCCATTGTCTCATGGCTGCTTTGATTAGGCATGAATTTAAAAAAATGAGAGGATGATGCTGATAATAAATTCAAATATACCGTCCTGGCCAGATGGAGGAATTATGCACGTGCTAGGGGGATAGAGGTTATGCCCAGCAGATGGAGCCCACAAAAGCTGGGAGATGTTGAGATCTGAGTGTGAAATGGAGAATAAAAAGGAACAGGAGAACCAGTGTAAGGCCACGAAGGATGAGGAATATAAACCTGACTGTTAAAGTAACAGCTCTGTAAAAAAAAGATCTTACATTCTACGAGGAATTCCGAACATTTATTTAGCATGCTGATCCAATCTGAGGGAATGGATTGGGATTTTACCCTAACATCTCCTTATAATCTGCAGCACACCCAACTGATTTTAAGCCTGCCCGTACTCTGAAAGTGAAAGGTGCAGTTACGCTAAACAGCTTCATATCCAACATCATTAGCTTGAGTGGCCCGAGCCATCCTAAACAGGGACCATCCCAGGAATCAGACTAATGCGAATTAACCACCGCCCTGAGCGAAAGGAGAGCTCAATTTGCTTGTTATGTTCGAATAACAATGCGGATGCAAAAGAAGCAAAATTCCACGAGTGACCTGAAAAAGCATGGCTTGTGTTATAAGACTGAAATAAGCGGCCGCTGTTTGACGACCGTAATGTACATCCCACAAATGAAATGTAATGACACACCTAGGGCCTGTCCGCATTTATGAGGACTTGAGTACGAGTTATTACACTATCCGGCATAACATTTATTCCCTAACAATAATGACCAGATAGACCACTTAGTCCAGTCATTAGAAGGATATGTACAACGATTTGTAAATATTGGTGACGTTCTGAGATGCAAGGATGAAGATGGATCGGAAATATCCTAAACCAACAATTTTGGGATGGTCCCGGTTTAGGATGGCTCGGGCTCTCACGCTAATGATGTTGCCTATAAAGCTGTTTACCGTAATGGCACCTTTCATTTTCAGAGTACGGGCAGGCTTAAAATCAGTTGGGTGTGCTGCAGATTATGGGTGTTAGGAGATAATTACTGGGAGAGGTTTGTTAAGCATTATGGAATATTTGCATGTGATCACGTTTTAATCGAGAAGCTGCCTTACATTTGTCGAAATCGAAAGTGAGAACAGCATGTGTTGGACATTATAGTCGTGACTGTAGTGCTGGAAAATCACAGCTCATCAGCATACTAGGTGTACGAATATCGAAGTTTCGGGGAAAATCCCTTAATCAAGAATGATGCTGGGAGCCTCGGTTGTGGAGAGATAAATTGGAGGGTTTTCCGGCGGGGGAGGGGTGGGTGTTGAAGGTAGCTGAAGGTAGCTGAAAGTGCAATAGGTGGATGGAGGTGGGGGTACAGGTGATAGATTGGAGGCGACGGTGGAGTGGATAGTTGGGAAGGAAGATGGACATGTCGGACAGGTCATGAGGGTGGTGTTGGGTTGTGATTGGAAATGTGATAAAGTGAGAGAAGGGGAAATGAGGAAACTTGTGAAATTCACATTGATGCCCTGGGGTTGGAGGATAACAAAGCGGAAGGTGAGGCATTCTTCCTATCGGCCTCGGGTGGTAAGGGAGTGGCGATGGAGTAGGCCAAGGATCTACATGTCCTCGGCGGAGTGGGAGAGGGATTTGAAGTGTTCAGCCACGGGGCGGTGGGGTTTGTTGATGAGATGTGTCCGGGAGATGTTCTCTAAAGCGCTCTGCAAGTAGGCGCCTTGTCTGTCCAATGTAGTGGAGACTGCATCAGGAGCAATGGATATAGTAAATGAAGTGTGGAAGTGTCGGTGAAACTGATGGATAGGGATGGCTCCTTTGGGGGCTTGGATGGAGGTGAGGGAGTGGTGTATACGCAGGTATTTTCAATTTCTGCGGTGGCAGCGGAAGGTTTCTGGAAGAGAGGGTTTGCAAGTGCGTGGCTTGGACCTGACGAGATAGTCGCTGAGGGATTTCTCTTTAAGAATACGGATAGTGGTGGGAAGGGAAATACATCTCTGGTGGTGGGGTCCGTTTCTTGGTGGCAGAAATGGCGGAGATTGATGAGATATATTCTGAGGATGGGGGTTGGAAGGTGATCTGTCCTTGTTCCAGTTGGAGGCTAGTCGTGTGGATTGCGAAAGAGATGCACCCCTTCCAAATCGTTCACATCCTTCTTATAGTGCGGTGACCAGAATTGTACACAATACTTCAAGTGCAGGCGCACTAGTGTTTTGTACAGCTGTAGCATAACCTCATGGTTCCGGAACTCGATGCCTCTATTAATAAAAGCTAAAACACTGCATGCTTTCTTAACAACCCTGTCAACATGGGTGGCAACTTTCAAGGATCTGTATGCCTGGACACCGAGATCTCTCTGCTCATCTTTTCTCCCAAGAATCTTACCATTAGATCCGTACTTTGCATTCCGGTTACTCCGACCAAAGTGAATCACCTCACACTTGTCCGCATTAAACTCCATTTGCCACCTCTCAGTCCAGATCTGCAGCTTATCTAAGTCTCTCTGTAACCTGCAACATCCTTCGTCACTACCCACAATTCCGCCGACCTTAGTGTCATCTGCAAATTTACTAACGCACCCTTCTACACCCTCATCCAGGTCGTTTATAAAAATGGCTAACAGTAGTGGACCCCAAACCGACCCTTGCGGTACACCACTCGTAACAGGACTCCAGGATGAACATTTCCCATCAACCACCACCACCTGTCTTCTTTCAGCAAGCCAATTACTGATCAAAACTGCGAGATCTATCGCAATCCCATCCTCCGCATTTTGTACAATAGCCGACTGTGGGTAAGCTTGTCGAACGCCTCGCTGAAATCCATATACCCACATCAACCGATTAACTCTCATCTATCTGTTTTGTCACCTTCTCAAAGAACTCAATAAGGTTGGTGAGGCACGACCTACCGTCACAAAACTGTGCTGACTGTTCCTAATCAAATTATTCTTTTCGAGATGATTATAAATCCTATCTATTTTCACATTTTCCAACACTTTACAACAACTGAAGTAAAGCTCACTATAATTACCAGGGTTGTGTTCTGGTGTGTTCTGTGGAGGAACTGGTGCAAGTAGCTATTGTGGTGGCAACAGAGAGGGTGGAATTATGGTTCAGGTTGGGCCTTGCATTCGTGTTACAGTAGCGCATGTCATAATTGTCATAATACCATTTATTGGCATCAATCTATCCAACGCACGTTGTGACATCGAAAAATTCTTCCACCGCCTCCGCTTCGGAGCTCACTTTTTCAATCAAGACTCCGGCCCACAATCTGAGGACGCATCCGCCCGCCTCCAACAGAGCCTATCCACCTGGACACTCCGTGCCAGTGTCTTACCCACACGCGAAATCATTATTTCCAACTGTTACTGGGACATCGACTGCTTCAACATGCAGACTCCCGCACCCAAATCCAACCTGTCACCCTCATAACGCGCAACGCTCCACTCCCTCTGCTCCAACCCCAAACCCATCAACGAACCCTTGGACAAGTCGGCTGCGATGGTAGTTTGGCGCACTGACATCTATACTGCGGAAGCCAGATTCCAAGTTGAAGACACCTCCCCGTACCGTCTCCTCGACCACGACCTTACCTTCTATCACCAAGCCATCATCTCCAGACGGTACACAATGACAGAATCTCAGGGGATTTCCAACTCACAGCTTCCAATCTCATAGTTCGTGAATCCCGCACCACCTAGATCTACTTCCTATCGAAGATCCACGAGCCTGTCTACCCCGGCTCACCTATCATTTCAGTCTGCGCCTTCCCCACTGAATTAAACTCCACATACCTCGATACTGTACCTATCCCCGCTGTGAAGGAACTCCCCACATATGTTCAGGCCACCACCCACGCACTCACGTTCTGCAAAACCTCCGCTTCCATGGACCCAAAAGCCTCATATTCACCATTGTCATCCAGTTCCTATACACCTCTATCCGCCCTGATCAGGTCCTGCAAGCCCTCCGAGACCCCCTCCCATGTATCTCTCTACCGCAGAACCTCCAAGCCTCATTCTTCATGAAGAGCCTTTGTCCAAAACGTCGATTTTTCTGCTCCTCCATGCTGCCTGACCTGCTCTGCTTTTCAAGCACCACACTCTGAAGTCATCTTTGTCTAACGCTATGGTTTTGCAAAGTAGGCCTTCTGGTGGACCGGACATTATCTAAACAAACAATATGAACTGGTCCAAGAATTCCCAGTGGCAAATGAGGTCAGCGCTGCTGTTCTCCTGGGATGGCCAGAAAGAAACTGATCCACGATTCAAATTACAGGTGAACCCAATATGACCAGTGACCTTGGAATCCCTACATGCTGTGGGCCAGCTCCAACGCGCTTCATGACACCAGCATACCCAGTGAGGGCGGAATGTACTGAACATACCAGCAACAACTGCTCACCAACCCTTTTCTGAGGAGCCCCTGCAAGTGGGAACAGGCAGCCCTCAGTACGACAACTTTGGTACTGGGAACAAGACAGCAAAGTCCCGCAGGGACGAATGCGGGTCCTTGCTTTAACGTTGGAAATATGGCCACGTATGATGTGTCCTTATTATTTCCTTGGTGCTAATGCATGATTACATCCTCGCAAAAGAAAAATCTGCAAATACACATTGACTCTCGGTGTGCTTTTGACGTGGCCAATGAATATGGAGTCTTGTGGGAACACAGAGAACTTTTACCTCCACAGGACATCCCATTAATATTGCAGTTTTTGTCCCACCGGTCTGGCATTTTTATAAAATGCTTTGCTGACGCTGAGGCAACTGATACAGTCTCCAAAGGAAATAAGTGGGTAGACAGCCTAACACCCCAAACTTCTGATCCCATTGGGTTCCCAGCAAAAGTAGGCTCAAGACAATACATGGACGGGTATGCTAGACCCTGGTAACGTACAGAAATCTTCGGGGGAATCACTGGCTGAAGACCACAACCAATCGTCTCATATGGGGTTTTCCCTCGATACTCAAGAAAATAATATCGGTAACCCCTGCTTTTCCTTCTTTGCTGCTGCCTGTTTCATTTGAATATGTGTTTTCTTGTACACATTTGGGAAAGGGGGGAATAGTTAAAAATCTTACAAACTTGATGGCACCCGGGTTTTCTGAAGGCAGCTGAGAAAAGAGCTGAAGCATTTTTAACTTCTTAAAAAAAGTCAAATTCGAGAAAAGGGATGTCCTGCGTTAGTTAAACCACTTCCATGCCTGGTGGGCCTTTCACTTTTCGACAACTTGATGTTATATGATTACTTGGAGTACATTGTTATGATTATTGTATATTAACAGTACCTGTATTTTGTCCATGAATCAAACCCATCCCAATTACCGATAATGCTACCAAACAGTGTTAGGCACTGGGGAAACGGGAGTTACAGTTTGAAACTTTCTTTTATGCAAAGGAGTTCAACCATTCTAGCTTCCGGGTATGTCCGTGTATCCCCAACCATCTGAATTCTCAGCAAGCGAACCCTTAAGGAATTTGATCGAATTGCAGCTTTGTTTTCCCCTGCCTTTGGGACTGTACAACTAGAAATCAAAGTAACCCTGCAGATAATCCTGTGATCAGTGGCCCTCCTCTCCAGAGATCTACTGATGCCTAGATTTCCCCTTCCTGATGAAGCCCAACATAATGCTTCCCAGTCCCCGCAGGCTTCTGCCTCTTTTCTGACTGAACCCGAAGATTATCTGTACGATCTTCAACACACATTACCTAACAGTTCCCCGACTCTGCGTGTATTCCCCGATTGCTAACATCCACAATCTGTTCTTTGTAAAACAGAGGAGGGATTGTGAAATAAAATTTGATGAGATTTCATAGAAAATGTCTGTGTAAGCCATTTTGTCGCAAAACAATCTTTTCAGAAAAATGCAGACTGTTAACCCTGCTGTTAGAAATTAAGCTGGGGTTTGGATAACATGACATTGGAGCTGGAAACCGCCTCAGTTCATCTGGCCCCTTAGACACAGTACTGATTCATAGATGATGTAGTGCTTATTAGGCCAATTAACTGTTTCTCTTTCAGTCTCGTTAAACCTGCAATGTGTTATAACATTCAGTTGTGTAGAACTTGTGAAATGTTGATCTATGCTATGTATCCACGAACTGCCCGTTCACCTTGCAACTGCCTCTCGGTTGCGACATTCTTTGCAGTGGGCTAGTGATATACTATATAACTTGCAAGAAACTGTCATTCATTTGAATGCATAGCATTTCTCTGATCGAAGATACACTTCTCCGTGGCCATGATTAAAAACTTGTTAATTGCTCCATCTTTCGACTCCTGATTATTCTGTTGTGAAATATCTGGTGTAAGATTTATTCCCTAACAATGAGAAACAGCCTGTAAGAAGACAGAAAGGGCAAAGCCACGTGGTGGAATGCCCGATAATCATTCCCTCACTTCCCTCCACATGTCTTGTGAGGAGGACAATGTCAAGAGCCGGACAGGACGGGATGACTTGTGTGGAGATAATCAAACATACACGTTCAAAAACCCGACTGAGGAGCAATGGTCAGTGAAGATTAATTCTCACTTTCAATCCAATGTCAGTGCCGTCTCCTCGTGGCACAATTTAGAACCTGTCGCCTTGATGCCATCTCCCTTTTATGTCGAGCTGGTACAAATGGAATCTCCACAGACTAGGTTGGCAGGAAAGTAGGAATAGAATTCATTGTCTCCAACATCTCCCAAGAAGCAAGCACGGAGGCTCCCTCCCCCACTTCGTCCTGTAAACAGATCAGATAGTGAAAGTTAAAAGTAACGCAACACCAGGTTATAGTCCATTAGCTT
>NW_025208618.1:0-7318 GCF_004010195.1 Chiloscyllium plagiosum | reverse complement strand
CACACACACACACACACACACACACACACACACACACACACACACACACACACACACACACACACACACACACACACACGTGGAGAAGAGTGTAGCTGTACTTCAGCCCTCAGAGTGGAAGATGCTCATCTGGAGAAATATTTGTGCTGCCTCTGCAATGTGGAAATGATGTGTCTTTGGGCAATATTCCTAACCATAGTGTACGCATTAAAGAGCATTCACATTGCAATTATATCAAAGCTACTCCGAGTGAACACTTTTCTGTGCAGATAAGATGAATTATTTTTGCATTTTATATAACTTGCAGTGTTTCGTGACTTACCCTGACAAGTAATCCGACGTTTATGAATGAATTGAAAAGTCGAAAAGAAAGAGCAACAGAGCGTGGTGTTGCATCATTTTTAACACGAGAGGGACAGTCAGACGGAGAGGGAGAAATAGAGATTTTGTCCCAGTTTCAATGATTCTCCCACAAACAAAAGAGCTCCCATTGCACAGAAATGCATACACAGATAAGCAACCACATATGAACACACTAATGCAGGAACACACATAATTAGTACAGATATGTACACGCGGAGAGGCACAAAGTGATACACATAGATGCACAGAAATATACGAACACGGACAGAAATATTAGATGCACAGAAATATACGAACACGGACAGAAATATGCAGAAACACACTTGGAAAAACAGACATCCATGGAGTCACGGAGTTTTACAGGGAGTTTGGACACAGACCTATCAGTCCATAAAGCCCATGCTGACCATAATCCAAAATTAAACCAGTCCCACCTGCCTGTGCTTCGCCCATATTTTCCCAACTTTCTCTTTTTCTTTACTTAATCAAATGTATTTTAAACGTTGTAATTACCCACCTCCAGCACTTCTTCAGGAAGTCCATTCCAGACATGAACCACATGCTATTTTTTTTTAAATGGTGTACCCAAAAACTCTGTCAGAAGTCGGGGAAAAGATCGTTGGGTGCCACTTGATGAGATATTTTAACCATTGATAGCCACAGCTGAGATGCTGGTCGACGTGAAGTTAGCGAACGTGGTTCCATTATTAAACAAACAGATAAGGAATATGGATGAGTGTAGGTGATACCGATGATGGCCACATTGTTAGAATGAATCCTGAGTGACAAGATTTACACGAATTTGGACAGAATAGGACTGATTATGCACAGTCAACATCACTTTTTGCGTGTGAAATCATGTCTCAGTAACTTGACTAAGTTTTGTAAAGAAGTAACTGGTCAGAGTATTGAGTAGAAGAGTTGGGAGGTCATGTTGCAGCTGTACAGGATATTGGTTAGGCCATTGTTGGAATATTGCGTGCAATTCTGGTCTCCTTCCTATCGGAGCGATGTTGTGAAACTTGAAAGGGTTGAGAAAATATTGACAACGATGTTCCCAGGCTTGGAGGATGTGAGCTACAGGGAGAGGCTGAACACGCTGGGGCTGTTTTACCTAGAGAGTCGAAGGCTGAGGGCGACCTTATCGAAGTTTACAAAATTATGAGGGGCATGGATAGGGTAAATAGGCAAAGTCTTTTCTCTGAGATCGGGGAGTGCACAACTAGAGGGCCTAGGTTTAGGGTGAGAGGGAAAATATATAAAAGAGATCTAAGGGGCAACCTTTTCACACAGAGGGTGATACGTGTATGGAATGAGCTGTCTGAGGAAGTGGTACAATTGCAACATTTAAGAGGCATTTGGACGGGCATATAAATAGGAAGGGTTTGGAGGAATATGGGTCGGATGTTGGCAAGTGGGACGAGATTGGGTTGGGATCTCTGGTCGGCATAGACGGGTTGGACCGAAGGGTCTGTTTCTATGCTGTACATCTCTCTGACTCTGTGACTCCGACGTAATCCCTATCGACTTCAGTAGGGCGTTCGTCAAGGTTTGCTTCCACGACTGAAGGCATGTGATTAGTGCCAAGTCAACTGATTTTCGTCATTAATATAAATGTTTTGAATGTAAACATAGGAGGTATTTTTACTAAGTTTACAAATAACACCAAATTTGTTGGTGACGTGGACAGTGAAGATTACTTCAAATGATAATGGTATCTTCATTAGACTGAGAAATGAGCCAAGTGGTGGCAGATGGAGTTTAATTGAGATAAATGATGGGTGCTCTAGTTTTGAAAGCAAATCAGGGTAGGACCTTTGCATTCAATGGTAAGGAAAGACGAAACTAACCAAAGAGACCTTGAAATGCAGATTCATCATTCCTTGAAAATGGAGTTGCAAGTAGTGAGGATAGCGAAATAGTTGCTTGATATGATTTCCTTTATTGGTCAGAGCGCTGACTTTGAGAGTTGGTAGATCATATTGCAGCTATACAAGACAATGCATCGGCCTCTTGTATAATACAGTGTGCAATTTTATTCTACCTTCTTTATGAATGACATTAAGAAACTTGAAAGGGTTCAGAAAAGATTTATAAGTATGTTGTCAGAGTTGGAATATTTGAGCTTTAGGAAAAGGCTGAATCGGCTATTTCCCTGGAGCGCCAGAAATTGAGGGGTGACGCCAAAGGTTTACAAAATCAAGTGTTTCATAGTTAGAATGAACAGCCAATGTCTCTTCCCCACAATAGTGCAGTCGAAAACTAGAGGGTGTAGATTTAAGTTGAGGCAGCACAGAACTTTAAGACATCTTGAGGCAACATTTTCACAAAGAGAGTTATGCGTGTGGAAGGAGCTGCCAGAGATATTTGTGTGGGGACATGAATGATAAGGTTTTACAGAGTTATGGGCCAAGAGATGTCGCATTAATGTCGCAGAGATGACTTGAACCGAAGAGTTTGTTTCCATGTTGCATAGGTCTATGAGTCCATGTGTTATGCAAACATTTCCCCTGTGTTCTTAAAACTGGCCGCCAGTCTTGCCTTCCGAGGAAAAAGCCAACTGCCATGCGACATTATCTACATCTCTCCTTGTTTAATCAACATCTCTAAGGTCACCTGTCAACCACCTAATCTGCAGTGGAAAAAGTCCCAGTCAATCCAGCCTCTCGCTATAACTCAAAAACACAATCCCAGGCACCAACCCGGTAAATCTCTTCTGAACCGTCCTCACCTTAATAATATCCTCCATTTAACAGGGTGACTAGTACTGCACACAGTACTCCAGGAAGGCATTACCAATGTCCTGTAAACCCTTATCATAACATTCTAACTCCTTTACACAAAACTTTCAGCAATGAGGAGAATTAAGCCACATGCTTTCCAAATCTTATTAAATCTTAGTTGTATTACTGAGACTTGGTTCAGTGAAGGAGGAAAAAGTGAGGACTGCAGATGTTGGAGACCAGAGTTGAAAAGTGGGGAGCTGGAAAAGTGCAGCAGGCCAGGGGCATATTTGGCAACTAAATGTGCCAGAATACCGATGCTTCAGGCAGGATAGAGAGGAGGTAAAAGGGGTGCAGGACTTGTATCACTGGTCAGAGAGGGTATCACAACAGCGCTGAAGAAAATCACTATGGAAGCCTCGAGCAGTGAACCAAGATGGGCCGAGCTCAGAATTAGGAGTAGTGAGTTAAAATATTAGGGCTATACTTACAGCAAGCGTGATATATTGGTATAAAATTTGTAAGTAGATTATGGAAACATTTAGGAGCAACATGGTGGTGGTGAAAGGAGATTTTAATTTTCCTAACATTGACTGGAATCAACTTAGTGTTAGACATCCAGATGGAGAAGAAATTTTCGGAGCATTCAGGAGGTTTGTTCGAGAGCAGTATGTCAATAGTCCAACTCGGGAAGTGGCCACACTGGACCTGGTGTTGGGGAATGAGCCATGCAGGTGGTTGAAGTTTCAGTAGATGGCTACGTTGGGAATAGTGATCTCAATTTCCTACGTTTTGGAATACTCATGGACAAAGATGAGCCTGGTCCGAAATGAGGCCAGCTGAAGTGGGGATGGCCAACTATACCAAAGCCGGCAGGATCTGGGGAATATACTTTGGGAGAAGATGGTTGAAAGTAAATCCATGTGTGAGCCGTTTCAAGCGAGTTGATTGGAGCTCAGGAAGATATGTTTTTTTTGTGAAAACGGGGGATTGAAATGGCAAGATTAGGGAACCACGGATGAATGTGAAATTGTGACACGAGCTCAGAGGAAAGAAAAAGTGTACATAAAGTCTAGGCGACTGAAAGCAGACAAATCTTTGGAAGATTATAGGGAATGGAGGCACAAATTCCCAGCCCGGCGAACAGAACCACAACAATGAGCACCCAAGCTACAAATCTTCTCACAAACTTTGAACGTTAACTATATGTAAAGCGTTTGATTAGATTTTCCATAGTAGGGTCATCCAGGGTCACTAGCAAAATGGATAGAGAACTGGCTGGGCAACAGGAGACAGAGAGTAGTAGTGGAATGGAGTTTCTCATAATGTAGATCTGTGAACAGTGGTGTCTTTTCCTTAGTCATCTGTTGCTATATATAAATGATTTGGAGTAAGGTGTAGCTTACCTGATTTTCACGTTTGCAGATGACACTAACATTGATGGAGTATCAGATAACGAAGGAAACTGTCAGATTTTACAGCAGAATATAGGTAGAATAGAGAGTTGGCCAGAGAAATGGCAGATGGATTTCAATCCAAATAAATGTGAGATGGTGCATTTAGGAAGATCCAATTCAAGTGCAAAATAATACAGCAAATGCAAAGATTCTGGGGTAAATTGTTGTCCAGAGAGATTTGAGTGTTCTTGTCTATTGCTCCTTGAAGATCAGTAGAGTGGTCAAGAAGACATGTGGCATGCTTTCCTTCATTGGACAGGCTATTGAGTACAAGAGTTGGCAGGTCATGTTACAGTTGTAGAATAATTTGATTCGGCCAGTTTTGGAATACTGTGTACATTTCTGGTCACCACATTATCAAATGAATGTGGGTTAATTTGGAGAGGGGCATGGAACGTTCACCAGGGTGCTGCCTGGTATGGAGGGCGCTCGCTTTGAAGCGAGATAGAGTAGATTAGGATTATGATCAGTAGAAAGACGCAAGTTGAAGGGGGAACTGAATGAGGTCTATAAAACTGTGACAGTAGTAGACAGGGTGAATAGCAAGATGTTTTTTTTTCCCAGAGTGGGAGATTAGAATTACTAGGTATCAAGAGTTCGAAGTGAGAGCGGAAATGTTTAAGGGAGATGTGCGTGGTAAATTCTTCACGCAGATGATGATAAGTTCCTTGAACGCATGGCCAGCAGAGTTTGTTGGAGCGGAATAATAGCGTCATTGAAGATATACCTCGCCAGTTAAACAAATGGGCAGGAGGTAAAGGAATACAAACATTTAGTAAATAGGATACAGGTTAGTTGGAGGATCTGCATCGGCTCATGCTTGTGGGCTGAAGTGATTGTTCTTGTGCTGTAAATTTCTTTGTTCTTTCTTTCTACTTTCCTGTCTTTTCCAGGTAACCCTTTTTTCAATGACTGATTAAACTCTGATCATCTTTGCTCTAAATGTACTTAATGACAGAGCCTCGACAGCCCTCTTCAACTAGGAATCCCATAGCTTCACTACATTCTGCGTAAAGAAATTCCTATTCGTCTCCATGTTGAATTAGTGAGCTCTTTCTGGGATTTTATGTCTGTCTCCTCACGTTTACAGATTCTTGCACAAAGGAAACTAAAGGAATTGACAAAGCTAATTCTTGAGGATTCAGCTGTAAATGTTGTCCGCATGGATCTTCCTACAACATTTCACAACGGCAGGTTTGTCAGGAATATAAATCGCAATCCATGATGGTTATTAAATCGGATACAAGATTTGCTCGGTCATACTAGACAGAAGGGTGTTTAAGGATTTATTTTCTGATTGCCAGTCTGTGGCCAATGGTGTTTCACAAGGAGCAGTGCTGCCAGTTCTATTTGTGATGAGCATCAGTGATTGAGATGAAAATGTTAGCGGACTAATTAGTAATTTTGAAGATGACATTTGCAATGGCATGAACTAATGAGGGATATTCCGGCGAATTGTTGATAATGAGGATGGATGTTAAAGGATCTTGCAGTATGTAGACGAAATGGAACGCTGGACAGAGAAATGTAAAGTTGAAATTCATCAACACAAGAGTGAGGTGATGCATTTTGGGAAGAAAATGTAAGGGAAAAGTATATTGTAAATGACCAGTCACATATGAACATTGATACACAGAGGATTCACGAGTGCTAATTCAAATCTTCCTGAAAATAATGGCAGGATGTGGTGATAAAGAATGTGTATGGCACGCTACCCTTCATAGGTCACAGTACAGATGTTTCCATGTCATATTTGAACTGAAGAAGTATTTTTAGAACGGAAACTTTTGGAATGGGGTTTGTAGTTCTCATCGCCACACTACATGAAGGATGTGGATGCTTTGAAGAGGATGCAAAGCAGGCTTACTAGCATGTTGCCGGGATCAGAATGTGATAACTATAAGGAGAAGTCGGACACAGTTGTATGGTTTTGCTAGAGTGTCAAAGGCTAAGGACCGAGCTGATACAGATCTATCGTATTAGAAGATGTGTGAATAGTGTGGATAGTTGGAATCTCTTTTCCAATGTGGAAATGTCAACTACTGGGCGCTCCGGTTTAAGCTGAGAGTGAGAAAGTTTAAAGGAGATCACAGAGGGAAGTTATATTTTCCATGGAACGTGAAAACTGCTCGGGAGTTGATCGAAACAGAAGTGTAAGCAATATTTTGAAGTGGGATTTAGACAGCAATGTGAACAGGCAGAGAATAGAGTGACATAGCCCATGTGTAGGCAGATGGGTTTCGTTTGGAATAGCACCACGGTCAGCACAGTCATGGAGGGACGAATGGCCTATTGCTGTGCTATCGTCTTCTATCTTGTAACTTCCCAGCCTTTACCGTGTGAACGCCCCTCAGACAGTTGGATGTTTCATACAATTTCTTGCATCAATGGTTTCAACCTCAGCCGAGTGAAACTTCTCTGATGCCTCACCAATGCAAGAATATCTTTCCTTTGAGCACTAATACTGTTCATAATATTCTGGGTGTAGTCCGATTTGTGTTTTGTATAGTTTTCACAAGACCTCCTTATTTTTTAGACTCCATTCCCTTTTTTACTAAATACGAGCATTTGATTGTATTCTCTGTTACTTGCTGAAACTGTGGGCTACCTTTTCCAGACAGATACATAACGGCTCCTAGAACCCATTGTACAGTCAGTCCGAAACCAAATGGCGTTAGACTGACAATAAGTCGGGCAGGTTCTGAAATGTATAACAAAGAAGATAACAATAAACAATAACTGGACCCTTAAAAACTTTGGGAGACGCATGATTTT
>NW_025208617.1:0-14993 GCF_004010195.1 Chiloscyllium plagiosum | reverse complement strand
GATATCATCCACCAGCTGCACCAAGTTCAGGAAATCTGGATATCATCCACCAGCTGCACCATGTTCAGCAACTCCAGATGTCATTCACCAGCTACACTAAGTTCCGGAACTCGGAATATCATCCACGAGCTGCACCAGGGACAGGAGCTCGGAATGCCATTCACCAGCTGTACCAAGCTCAGGAACTCTGGATATCATCCACCAGCTTCACCAAGTTCAGGAACTCTGGATATCATTCGCCAGATGCACCAAGTTCAGGAACGCTGGATATCATCCACCAGCTTTACCAACTTCAGGAATTCGGAATTTCATCCACCGGCTGCATCACGTTCAGGAACTTGGAATATCATCCACCAGCTGCACCAAGTTCAGGAACCCTGGATCTCATCCAACAGCTGCACCACGTGCAGGAACTCCGGATATCATCCACCAGCTGCACCAAGTTCAGGAACTCTGGATATCATCCACCAGTTACACAGAGTTCAGGAATTCGGAATATCATCCAACAGCTGCACCACATTCAGTAACTCCGGATATCTTCCATCAGCTGCACAAAGTTTAGGAACTCGGAATATCATCCACCAGCTGCACCAAGTTCAGGAATTCTCAATATCATCCAGCAGCTGCACCAAGTTCAGGAACTCGGAATATCATTCGCCAGCTGCACCAACTTCGGGAACTTGGAATATCATTTATCTGCTGCACCAACTTCAGGTACTGCACAAAGTTCAGGAATTCGGAATATGATCCACGAGCTGCACCACGTTCAGGACCTCTGGGTATCATCCACCAGCTGCACCTAGTTCAGGAACTTTGGATAACATCCACCAGCTGCACTCATTTCAGGAAAGCGGAATATCATCCACCAGCTGCACCAAGTTCAGGAACTCGGAATACCATCCACCAGCTGCACCAAGTTCAGGATTTCGGAATATCATCCACCAGCTGCACCACGTTCAGGAACTCTCAATATCATCCCCAGCTGCACCACGTTCAGGAACTCTCAATATCATCCACCACCTGCACCAAGTTCAGGAATTCCGGATATCATCCACCAGCTACACCAAGTTCAGGAACACGGAATATCATCCACCAGCTGCACCAAGTTTAGTAACTCGGAATATCATCCACCAGCTGCACCAAGTTCAGGAACTGGGAATATCATCCACCAGCTACACCACGTTCAGGAACTCTCAATATCATCCACCACCTGCACCAAGTTCAGGAATTTTGGATATCATCCACCTGCTGCACCAAGTTCAGGAACTCGGAATATCATCCACCAGCTGCACCAGGGACAGGAGCTCGGAATGCCATTCACCGGCTGTACCAAGTTCAGGAATTCGGAATATCATCCACCGGATGCACCACGTTCAGGAACTTGGAATATCATCCACCAGCTGCACCACGTTCAGGAACTCTCAATATCATCCACCACCTGCACCAATTCAGGAACTCGGAATATCATCCACCGGCTGCACCAAGTTCAGGAACTCGGAATATCATCCAACAGCTGCACCACATTCAGTAACTCAAGATATCATCCACCAGCTGCACAAAGTTTAGGAACTCTGGATATCATCCACCAGCTGCACAAAGTTTAGGAACATGGAATATCATCCACCAGTTGCACCAATTTCAGGAAATCTGGATATCATCCACCAGCTGCACCAAGTTCAGGAATTCAGAATATCATCCAGCAGCTGCACCAAGTTCAGGAACTCGGACTATCATTCGCCAGCTGCACCAAGTTCAGGAACTCGGAATATCATTCGCCAACTGCACCACGTTCAGGAACTGGGAATATCATCCGCCAGCTGCACCACGTCCAAGATCACTCAATATCATCCATCACTTGCAACAAGTTCAGGAATTTTGGATATCATCCAGCAGCTGCACCAAGTTCAGGAACTGGGAATATCATCCACCAGCTACACCACATTCAGGAACTCTCAATATCATCCACCACCTGCACCAAGTTCAGGAATTTTGGATATCATCCACCTGCTGCACCAAGTTCAGGAACTCGGAATATCGTCCACCAGCTGCACTCATTTCAGGAAAGCGGAATATCATCCACCAGCTGCACCAAGTTCAGGAACTCGGAATACCATCTACCAACTGCACCAAGTTCAGGAACTTCAGATATCATCCACCAGCTGCACCCATTTCAGGAAAGCGGAATATCATCCACCAGCTGCAACCAACTTGAGGAACTCGGAATATCATCCACCAGCTGCACCAAGTTCAGGAATTCGGAAAATCATCCACCAGCTGCACCACGTTCAGGAACTGGGAATATCATCCACCAGCTGCACCACGTTCAGAAATTCTGGATATCATCCACCAGCTACACCAAGTTCAGGAACTCGGAATATCATCCACCAGCTGCACCTGGTACAGGAACTCGGAATGTCATTCACCAGTTGCACCAAATTCAGGAACTGGGAATATCATCCGCCAGCTGCACCACGTTCAGGAACTCTTGATATCATCCACCAGCTGCACCAGGTACAGGAACTCAGAATGACATTCACCTGCTGCGCCAAGTTCAGGAACTCGGAATATCATCCACCAGCTGCACCAGGGACAGGAGCTCGGAATGCCATTCATCAACTGTACCAAGTTCAGGAACTCTGGATATCATCCACCAACTGCACCAAGTTCAGGAACTCTGGATATCATTCGCCAGATGCACCAAGTTCAGGAACGCTGGCTATCATCCACCAGCTGCACCAAGTTCAGGATTTCGGAATATCATCCACTGGCTGCACCACATTCAGGAACTTGGAATAACACCCACCAGATGCACCAGGTACAGGAACTCGGAATATCATACACCACCTGCACCAAGTTCAGGAATTCGGAATATCATCCACCAGTTGCACTACGTTCAGGAACTGGGAATATCGTCCACCAGCTGCACCAAGTTCAGGAACTCACAATATCATCCACCACCTGCACCAAGTTCAGGAATTCTGGATATCATCCACCAGCTGCACCACGTTCAGTAACTCCGGATATCATCCACCAGCTACACCAAGTTCAGGAACTCGGAATATCATCCACCAGCTGCACCTGGTACAGGAAATCGGAATGTCATTCACCAGTTGCGCCACGTTCATGAACTGGCAATATCATCCGCCAGCTGCACCACGGTCAGGAACTCTCAATATCATCCACCACCTGCACCAAGTTCAGGAATTCTGGATATCATCCGACAGCTGCACCAAGTCCAGGAACTCCGAATATCATCCACTAGCTACACCAAGTTCAGGAACTCGGAATATCATCCACCAGCTGCACTCAGTCCATGAACTCCGAATATCATTCATCAGCTGCACCAAGTTCAGGAACTCTGGATCTCATCCAACAGCTGCACCAAGTTTAGTAACTCGGAATATCATCCACCAGCTGCACCAAGTTCAGGAACTCGGAATATCATCCACCAGATGCACCAGGTACAGGAACTCGGAATATCATCCTCCAGCTGCACCAAGTTCAGGAACTTGGAATATCATCCACCAGCTGCACCAAGTTCAGGAATTCTGGGTATCATTCTACAGCTGCACCAATTTCAGGAAATCTGGATATCATCCACCGGCTGCTCCAAGTTCAGGAACTCGGAATATCATTCACCGGCTGCACGAAGCTCATGAACTCGGAATATCATCCACCAGTTGTACCAATTTCAGGAATTCGGGATATTACCCACCAGGTGAACCAAATTCAGGGACTCTGCATAACATCCACCATCTGCACCAGGTTGGGGAACTCTGGATATCATCCACCAGCCGCACCAACGTTCGGAACACGGAATATCAACCACCAGCTGTACCAGGTTCAGGAACTCGGAATATCATCCACCAGTTGCACCAGGTACAGGAACTCTGGATATCATCCTCCAGCTGCACAAAGTTTAGAAACTCTGGATATCATCCGCCAACTGCACCAAGTTCAGGAACTCTGGATATCATTCTCCAGCTGCACCAAGTTCAGGAAATCTGGATATCATCCACCGGCTGCTCCAAGTTCAGGAACTCGGAATATCATCCACCGGCTGCACGAAGCTCAGGAACTTGGAATATCATCCACCAGTTGTACCAATTTCAGGAATTCGGGATATTACCCACCAGCTGCACCAAATTCAGGGACTCTGGATAACATCCACCAGCTGCACCATGTTCAGGGACTCTGGATAACATCCACCAGCTGTACCAAGCTCAGGACCTCTGGATAACATCCACCAGCTCCACCAACATTCGGAACACGGAATATCAACCACCAGCTGCACCAAGTTCAGGAACTCGGAATATCATTCATCAGCTACACCAAGTTCAGGAACTCTGGATATCATCCACCAGCTGCACCAAGTTTAGAAAATCTGGATATTATCCACCAGCTGCACCAAGTTCAGGAACTCGGAATATCATTCGCCAGCTGCACCAACTTCAGGAACTCTGGATAACATCCACCAGCTCTACCAAGTCCAGGATCTCTGAATATCATTAATCAGCTGCACCAAATACAGGAACTCTGGATAACATCCACCAGCTGCACCAAGCTCAGGAACTCTGGATATCATCCACCAGCCACACCAACTTTCGGAACACGGAATATCAACCACCAGCTGTACAGGTTCAGCAACTCAGAATATCATCCACCAGATGCACCAGGTACAGGAACTCGGAATATCATCCACCAGCTGCACCTGGTACAGGAACTCAGAATGTCATTCACCAGTTGCACCACGTTCAGGAACTGGGAATATCATCCGCCAGCTGCACCACATTCAGGGACTCTCAATATCATCCACCACCTGCACCAAATTCAGGAACTCTGGATATCATCCACCAGCTGCACCAAGTTCAGGAACTTGGAATATCATCCACCAGCTGCACCAAGTTCTGGAAATCTGGATATCATCCACCAGTTGCACGAAGATCAGGAACGCGGAATATCATCCACCAGCTGCACCAAGTTCAGGAACGCGAAATATCATCCACCAGCTGCACCAGGTAAAGGAACTCGGACAGTCATTCACCAGTTGCACCAAGTTCAGGAACTGGGAATATCATCCACCAGCTGAACCACGTTCAGGAACTCTCAATATCATCCATCTCCTGCAACAAGTCCAGGAATTTTGGATATCATCCACCAGCTGCACAAAGTTCAGGAACTGGGAATATCATCCGCCAGCTGCACCTCGTTCAGGAACTCTTGATATCATCCACCAGCTGCACCAGGTACAGGAACTCGGAATATCATCCACCAGCTGCACCAGGGACAGGAGCTCGGAATGCCGTTCACCAACTGTACCAAGTTCAGGAACTCTGGATATCATCCACCAACTGCACAAGTTCAGGAACGCTGGCTATCATCCACCAGCTGCACCAAGTTCAGGAATTCGGAATATCATCCACTGGCTGCACCACATTCAGGAACTTGGAATATCACCCACCAGATTCACCAGGTACAGGAACTCGGAATATCATACACCAGCTGCACCAAGTTCAGGAATTCGGAATATCATCCATCAGCTGCACCAACTTCAGGAACTGCACAAAGTTCAGGAATTCGGAATATGATCCACCGGCTGCACCACGTTCAGAACCTCTGGATATCATCCACCAGCTGCACCAAGTTCGGGAACTCGGAATACCATCCACCATCTGCACCAAGTTCAGGAACTTCAGATATCATCCACCAACTGCACTCATTTCAGGAAAGCGGAATATCATCCACCAGCTGCACCAACTTTAGGAACTCGGAATATCATCCACCAGCTGCACCAAGTTCAGGAAATCGGAATATCATCCACCAGTTACACCACGTTCAGGAACTGGGAATATCCTCCACCAGCTGCACCACGTTCAGGAACTCTCAATATCATCCTCCACCTGCACCAAGTTCAGGAATTCTGGATATCATCCACCAGCTGCACCACGTTCAGGAATTCTGGATATCATCAACCAGCTGCACCACGTTCAGGAACTTGGAATATCATCCACCAGCTGCACCTGGTACAGGAACTCGGAATGTCATTCACCAGTTGCACCACGTTCAGGAACTGGGAATATCATCCACCAGCTGCACCAAGTTCAGGAACTCACAATATCATCCACCACCTGCACAAAGTTCAGGAATTCTGGATATCATCCATCAGCTGCACCACGTTCAGTAACTCCGAATATCATTCATCAGCTGCACCAAGTTCAGGAACTCTGGATCTCATCCAACAGCTGCACCACGTGCAGGAACTCCGGATATCATCCACCAGCTGCACCAACTTCAGGAACTCGGAATATCATCCATTAGCTGCACCAGTTCAGGAACGCGGAATATCATACACCAGCTGCACCAAGTTCAGGAATTCGGAAATCATCCACCAGTTGCACCACGTTCAGGAACTGGGAATATCATCCACCAGTTGCACCACGTTCAGGAACTGGGAATATCCTCCACCAGCTGCACCACGTTCAGGAACTTTCAATATCATCTACCACCTGCACCAAGTTCAGGAATTCTGGATATCATCCACCAACTGCACCAAGTTCAGGAACTCTGGATATCATTCGCCAGATGCACCAAGTTCAGGAATTCGGAATATCATCCACTGGCTGCACCACATTCAGGAACTTGGAATATCACCCACCAGATGCACCAGGTACAGGAACTCAGAATATCATACACCAGCTGCACCAAGTTCAGGAATTCGGAATATCATCCACCAGTTGCACCACGTTCAGGAACTCGGAATATCATCCACCAGATGCACCAGGTACAGGAACTCGGAATATCATCCTCCAGCTGCACAAAGTTTAGGAACTCTGGATATCATCCTCCAGCTGCACCAAGTTCAGGAACTCTGGATATCATTTTCCAGCTGCACCAAGTTCAGGAAATCTGGATATCATCCACCGGCTGCTCCAAGTTCAGGAACTCGGAATATCATCCACCGGCTGCACGAAGCTCAGGAACTCAGAATATCATCCACCAGTTGTACCAATTTCAGGAATTCGGGACATTACCCACCAGCTGCACCAAATTCAGGGACTCTGGATAACATCCACCAGCTGCACCAGGTTGGGGAACTCTGGATATCCTCCACCAGCCGCACCAACGTTCGGAACACGGAATATCAACCACCAGCTGCACCATGTTCAGGAATTCGGAATATCATTCGCCAACTGCACCAACTTCAGGAACTCGGATTATCATTCGCCAGCTACACCAAGTTCAGGAACTCTGGATATTATCCACCAGCTGCACAAAGTTTAGGAAATCTGGATATCATCCACCAGCTGCACCAACTTCAGGAACTCTGGATAACATCCACCAGCTGCACCAAGCTCAGGAACACTGGATATCATCCACCAGCCGCACCAACATTCGGAACACGGAATATCAACCACCAGCTGTTCCAGGTTCAGGAACTCAGAATATCATCCACCAGATGCACCAGGTACAGCAACTCTCAATATCATCCAGCAGCTCCACCACGTTCAGGAACTCGGAATATCATTCGCCAGCTGCACCAACTTCAGGAACTCAGAATATCATTCATCAGCTGCATCAGGGACAGGAGCTCGGAATGCCATTCAACAGCTGTACCAAGCTCAGGAACTCTGGATATCATCCACCAGCTGCACCAAGTTCAGGAATTCGGAATATCATACACCGGCTGCACCACATTCAGGAACTTGGAATATCACCCACCAGATGCACCAGGTTCAGGAACTCGGAATATCATTCATCAGCTACACCAAGTTCAGGAACTCTGGATATCATCCACCAGCTGCACAAAGTTTAGGAACTCTGGATATCAACCACCAGCTGCACCCAGTTCAGGAACGTGGAAGATCATCCTCCAGCTGCACCAACTTCATGAAGTCGGAACATCATCCACCAGCTGCACCAATTTCAGGAAATCTGGATATCATCCACCAGCTGCACCAACCTCAGGAACTCCGAATATCATTCATCAGCTGCACCAACTTCAGGAATTCGGGATATTACTCACCAGCTGCACCAAGTTCAGGAACACTGGATATCATCCATCAGCTGCACCAGGTTGGTGAACTCTGGATATCATCCACCAGCTGCAACAACTTCAGGAATTCGGAATATCATCTACCAGTTGCACCACGTTCAGGAACTGGGAATAGCCTCCACCAGCTGCACCACGTTCAGGAACTCTCAATATCATCCACCACCTGCACCAAGTTCAGGAATTCTGGATATCATCCACCAGCTGCACCATGTTCAGGAATTCTGGATATCATCCACCAGCTGCACTAAGTTTAGGAAATCTGGATATCATCCACCAGCTGCACCAGGTTCAGGAACTCGGAATATCATCCACCAGCTGCACCAAGTTTAGAAGCTCGGAATATCATCCAGCAGCTGTACCAAGTTCAGGAACTCGGAATCATCCATCAGCTGCACCAAGTTCAGGAACTCCGAATATCATTCATCAGCTGCACCAACTTCAGGAATTCGGGATATTACCCACCAGCAACTTCAGGAACTCGGAATATCAATCATCAGCTACACCAATTTCAGGAATTCTGGATATCATCCACCAGCTGCACCATGTTCAGGAATTCTGGATATCATCCACCAGCTGCACCACGTTCAGTAACTCTGGATATCATCCACCAGCTGCGCAAAGTTTAGGAAATCTGGATATCATCCACCAGCTGTACCAAGTTCAGGAACTCGGAATATCATCCACCAGCTGCACAACGTTTAGGAAATCTGGATATCATTCATCAGCTACACCAAGCTCAGGAACTCTGGATATCATCCACCAGCCGCACCAATGTTCGGAACACGGAATATCAACCACCAGCTGTGCCACGTTCAGGAACTCAGAATATCATCCACCAGCTGCACCTGGGACAGGAGCTCGGAATACCATTCACCAGCTGTACCATGCTCAGGAACTCTGGATATCATCCACCAACTGCACCAAGTTCAGGAATTCGGAATATCATCCACCGGCTGCACCACATTCAGGAACTTGGAATATCACCCACCAGATGCACAAACTTCAGGAACTCGGAATATCATTCATCAGCTACACCAAGTTCAGCAACTCTGGATATCATCCACCAGCTGCACCAGGTTCAGGAACTCGGAATATCATCCACTAGCTGCACCAAGTTTAGAAGCTCGGAATATCATCCAGCAGCTGTACCAAGTTCAGGAACTCGGAATATCATTCGCCAGCTGCACCAACTTCAGGAACTCGGAATATCATTCATCAGCTGCACCAACTTCAGGAACTGCACAAAGTTCAGGAATTCGGGATATGATCCACCGGCTGCACCACGTTCAGGACCTCTGGATATCATCCAACAGCTGCACAAAGTTCAGGAACTTCGGATATCATCCACCAGCTGCACCAAGTTCGGGAACTCGGAATACCATCCAACAACTGCACCAAGTTCAGGAACTTCAGATATCATCCACCAGCTGCACCCATTTCAGGAAAGCATAATATCATCCACCAGCTGCACCAACTTTAGGAACTCGGAATATCATCCACCAGCTGCACTAAGTTCAGGAATTCGGAATATCATCCACCAGTTGCACCACGTTCAGGAATTGGGAATATCCTCCACCAGCTGCACCACGTTCAGGAACTCTCAATATCATCCATCACCAGAACCAAGTTCAGGAATTCGGAATACCATCCAGCAGCTGCACCACGTTCAGTAACTCCGGATATCATCCACCAGCTGCACCAAGTTCAGGAACTCGGAATATCATCCATCAGCTGCACCTGGTACAGGAACTCGGAATGTCATTCACTAGTTGCACCACGTTCAGGAACTGGGAATATCTTCCGCCAGCTGCACCACGTTCAGGAACTGGGAATATCTTCCGCCAGCTGCACCACGTTCAGGAACTCTCAATATCATCCACCAGCTGCACCAAGTTCAGGAACGGGGAATATCATCCACCAGCTGCACCAAGTTCAGTAACTCTCAATATCATCCACCAGCTGCACCCGCTGCAGGAACTCGGAATGTCATTCACCAATTGCACCATGTTCAGGAACTGGGAATATCATCCGCCAGCTGCACCACGTTCAGGACCTCTGAATATCATCCACCGGCTGCACCAAATTCAGGAACTCGGAATATCATCCACCAGCTGCACCAGTTACAGGATCTCGGAATGTCATTCACCAGCTGCACCATGTTCAGGAACTCGGAATATCATCCACCAGCTGCACCAGTTACAGGAACTCGGAATATCATCCACCAGCTGCACCAAGTTCCGGAACGCGGAATATCATCCTCCAGCTGCACCAGGTACAGGAACTCGGAATGTCATTCACCAGCTGCACCAAGTTCATGAACTCTGGATATCATCCACCAGCTGCACCAAGTTCAGGAACTCGGACTATCATCCACCAGCTGGACCAAGCTCTACATCAAGTTCAGGAACTCAGAATATCATCCACCAGCTGCTCCAAGTTCTGGAACTCTGGATATCATCCACCATCTGCACCAAGTTCAGGAACTCGGAATATCAGTCGCCAGCTGCACCAACTTCAGGAACTTGGAATATCATTCATCAGCTGTACCAACTTATGGAACTCTGGATATCATCCACCAGCTGCACAAAGTTCAGGAATTCGGAATATGATCCACCGGCTGCACCACGTTCAGGACCTCTGGATATCATCCACCAGCTGCACCAAGTTCAGGAACTTCGGATATCAACCACCAGCAGCACCTATTTCAGGAAAGCGGAATATCATCCACCAGCTGTACCAACATTAGGAACTCGGAATATCATCCACCAGTTGCAGCAAGTTCAGGAACTCAGAATATCATCCACCAGTTGCAGCAAGTTCAGGAACTGGGAATATCATCCGCCAGCTGCACCAAGTTCAGGGACTCGAAATATCATCCACCAGCTGCACCATGTACAGGAACTCGGAATATCATCCACCAGCTGCACCAAGTTCAAGAACCCAGAATATCATCCACCAGCTGCACCAGGGACAGGTTCTCGGAATATCATCCACCAGCTGCACCAAGTTCAGGAACTTGGAATATCATCCACCAGCTGCACCATGTACAGGAACTCGGAATGTCATTCACCAGCTGCACCAAGTTCAGGAACTCGGAATATCATCCACCAGCTACATCAAGTTCAGGAACTCAGAATATCATCCACCAGCTGCTCCAAGTTCTGGAACTCTGGATATCATCCACCATCTGCACCAAGTTCAGGAACTCGGAATATCATCCAACAACTGCACCAAGTTCAGGAATTCAGAATATCATCCACCGGCTGCACAAGGTTCAGGAACCTGGGATATCATCCACCAGCTGCACCAAGTTCTGGAACTCTGGATATCATCCAACAACTGCACCAAGTTCAGGAACTCGGAATATCATCCACCAGCTGCACCAACTTCAGGAACTCGGAATATCATTCATCAGCTGCACCAACTTCAGGAACTGCACAAAGTTCAGGAATACGGAATATGATCCACCGGCTGCACCACGTTCAGGAACTCTAGATATCATCCAACAACTGCACCAAGTTCAGGAATTCGGCATATCATCCACCAGATGCACCAAGTTCAGGAACTCGGAATATCATCCACCGGCTCCACCATGTCCAGGAATGTGGAACATCATCCACCAGCTACACCAGATTCAGGAACTCGGAATATCATCCACCAGCTGCACCAGGTACAGGAACTCGGAATGTCATTCACCAGTTGCACCAAGTTCAGGTACTCGGAATATCATCCGACAGCTGCACCAACGTTCAGGAACTCTCAATATCATCCACCACCTGCACCAAGTTCAGGAATTCTGGATATCATCCACCGGCTGCACCAAGTTCAGGGACTCAGAATATGATCCACCAGCTGCACCAAGTTCAGGAACTCTGGGCATCATCCACTGGCTGCACCAAGTTCAAGAACCCGGAATATCATCCACCAGCTGCACCAGGTACAGGAACTTGGAATATCATCCACCAGCTGCACCAAGTTCAGGAACTCAGAATATCATTCGCCAGGTGCACCAAGTTCAGGAATTCGGAATATCATCCACCGGCTGCACAAGGTTCAGGAACCTGGAATATCATCCACCAGCAGCACCAAGTTCAGGAACTCTGGATCTCATCCAACAGCTGCACCACATGCCATATTCAGGAACTCCGGATATCATCCACCAGCTGCATCAAGTTCAGGAACTCGGAATGTTATTCACCAGCTGCACCAAGTTCAGGAACTCTGGATATCATCCAACAACTGCACCAAGTTCAGGAACTCGGAATATCATCCACCAGCTGCACCAAGATCACGAACTCTCAATATCATCCACCAGCTGCACCAAGTTCAGGAATTCGGAATGTCATTCACCAGTTGTACCAATTTCAGGAATTCGGGATATTACCCACCAGGTGCACTAAATTCAGGAACAGTGGATATCATCCATCAGCTGCACCACGTTCAGGAACTCTCAATACCATCGACCAGCTGCACCAAGTTCAGGAACTCAGAATATCATCCACTAGCTGCACCAAGTTCAGGAACGCTGAATATCATCCACCAGCTGCACCAGTTTCAGGACCTCAGAATATCATCCACCAGCTGCACCAAGTTCAGGAACTCGGAATATCATCCACCAGCTGCACCAAGTTCAGGGACTCGGAATAACATCCACCATATGCCCCAAGTTCAGGATCCCAGGATATCATCCTCTAGCTACACCAACTTCAGGAACTCGGAAAACCATCCACCATCTGCGCCAGGTTCAATAACTCCGGGTATCATACTCCAGCTGTACCAAGTTCAGGAACTCCGGATATCATCCACCACTTGTACCAATTTCAGGAATTCAGGATATTATCCACCAGCTGCACCAAGTTCAGGAACACTGGATATCATCCACCAGCTGCACCAGGTTGGGGAACTCTGGATATCATCCACCAACCGCACCAACGTTCGGAACACGGAATATCATCCACCAGCTGCACCCGCTGCAGGAACTCGGAATGTCATTCACCAGCTGCACCAAGTTCAGGAACACTGGATATCATCCACCAGCTGCACCAGGTTGGGGAACTCTGGATATCATCCACCAACCGCACCAACGTTCGGAACACGGAATATCATCCACCAGCTGCACCCGCTGCAGGAACTCGGAATGTCATTCACCACCAAGTTCAGGAACTCTGGATATCATCCAACAATTGCACCAAGTTCAGGAATTCGGCATATCATCCACCAGATGCACCAAGTTCAGGAATTGGGAATATCATCCACCAGCTGCACCAGGTTCAGGAACTCGGAATGTTATTCACCAACTGCACCAAGTTCAGGAATTCGGCATATCATCCACCAGATGCACCAAGTTCAGGAATTGGGAATATCATCCACCAGCTGCACCAAGTTCAGGAACTTGGAATATCATCCACCAGCTACATCAAGTTCAGGAACTCGGAATATCATTCACCAGCTGCACCAAGTTCAGGAACTCGGAATATCATCCACCAGCTACATCAAGTTCAGGAACTCGGAATATCATCCACTAGCTGCTCCAAGATCAGGAACTCTGGATATCATCCACCATCTGCACCAAGTTCAGGAACTCAGAATATCATTCGCCAGATGCACCATGTTCAGGAATTCGGAATATCATCCACCGGCTGCACAAGGTTCAGGAACCGGGAATATCATCCACCAGCTGCACCATGTTCAGGAACTCTGGATCTCATCCAACAGCTGCACCACATTCCACATTCAGGAACTCCGGATATCCTCCACCAGCTGCATCAAGTTCAGGAACTCGGAATGTTATCCACCATCTTCACCAAGTTCAGGAACTCTGGATATCATCCAACAACTGCACCAAGTTCAGGAACTCGGAATATCTCCACCTGCTGCACCAAGTTTAGGAACTCGGAATATCATTCGCCAGCTGCACCAACTTCAGGAACTCGGAATATCATTCATCAGCTGCACCAACTTCAGGAACTGCACAAAGTTCAGGAATTTGGAATATGATCCACCGGCTGCACCACGTTCAGGAACTCTGGATATCATCCACCAGCTGCACCAGGTTCAGGAACTCGGAATGTTATTCACCAACTGCACCAAGTTCAGGAATTCGGCATATCATCCACCAGATGCACCAAGTTCAGGAATTGGGAATATCATCCACCAGCTGCACCACATTCAGGAACTCTCAATATCATCCATCACCTGCACCAAGTTCAGGAATTCTGGATATCATCCACCAGCTGCACCAAGTTCAGGAACTTGGAATATCATCCACCAGCTGTAGCAAGTTCAGGAACTCTGGATATCATCCACCAGCTGCACCAAGTTCAGGAACTCTGGATATCATTCACCAGTTGCACCAGGTTGAGGAACTTGGAATATCTTCCACCAGCTGCACCCAGTTCAGGAACTCTGGATATCATCCACCAGCTGCACCAAGTTTAGGAACTCGGAATATCAACAACCGGCTGCACCAGGCACAGGAATGTCATTCACCAGCTGCAACAAGTTAGGAACTCGGAATATCATCCACCAACTACACCATGTTCTGGAATTCGGAAAATCATCCACCAGCTGCACCAGGAACAGGAACTCGGATTGTCATTCACCAGCTCCACCAAATTCAGGAACTCTGGATATCATCCACCAGCTGCACCAAGTTCAGGAACTCGGAATATCATTCGTCAGATACACCAAGTTCAGGAATTCGGAATATTACCAACCAGCTGCACCAAGTTCAGGAACGCTGGATATCATCCTCCAGCTGCACCAAGTTCAGGAATTCGGAATATCATCCACCAGCTGCACCAAGTTTAGGAACTCTCAATATCACCCACCAGCTGCACCAGGTTCAGGAACTCTGGATACCATCGACCAGCTGCACCAAGTTCAGGAACTCAGAATATCATCCACTAGCTGTACCAAGTTCAGGAACTCCGGATATCAT
>NW_025208616.1:5496-14992 GCF_004010195.1 Chiloscyllium plagiosum | reverse complement strand
GTCTGTGTAATTTGCTAATATCAGTCAATGTCTAAATAATATGTGTGTTGATATCAATGCATCTTATTCTTAAATTTATTCTCTAGCTTTAAACTCCTTAACAAGAGGAAACATGCATCCAGTTGAAACACCTTTCAGAAAGTCATGTGTGGTTCAAGAAGATTTCTCATCTCAGATCAAAACTGATAATCCCGCATAATCAAAGACCTACCTTCGAGGAATGAGTGAAGGGAAACATCTATGAAAATCTTCTGACAGAATTATATCTTGTTTTTTAAGTTTAGGCGATCAAAACTGCACACAGTGTATCCGATGTGGTCTCGGCAATGCCCCGTTCAGATGCAGTAAAACATTCTTCTTTAAACGTGATAACCTTTGCCAGAAACAGCATAATTCCACTTACCTTCCACTTACCTTCTGCTGCATCTGCAGACTGACTTCATATGATTCATGTCCCAGGAACATGGAAACGGCCTGTATCATAGAGTTCTGCAATCTCTCTCCATTTAAATTGTTCGCCATTGTTTTATCCTTCCTGCCACAATAGACAACTCACCTTATGTTCTTTCTGCTGAAGGATTGCTCACTAACCTTCCGTATCTGTAAAATATTGCAGACTCAGTATCTCCATTTGACGACATCTTGAACGATCACCTTTGTGACGCGCTAATTGGCTTCACGCCATTCAGTTCCCTTCCTCCAAATCTTTGATACAGATTATTTGTCATTGATGATCCCACAGTGATCTCTACAGCACTACACTAGTTACACCTTTGCAAACTAAAAATAAACATTTACCTCTACTCTCTATTTCCTGTTAGTGACAGCACATAAGGTGTTTTGAATGGTCTCCTCCTGGGATGTGTAATTACTCAACGAGCTGAATTACTTCATTCTATATTCCTGTGTAACTCCTTCGAGGGGCAGAATGGTGTCCTCCCGTCTCATTGTAACGATCCTGCCTGACTGAAAGGGGTGGTCTCCTACGTTGTAACAGCCTCGACGGCTGGATTGAGGGAATAACACAAAGGGTAGGGGCAGCAGTACATCTCTGTAATAGACTCAAGGGTGGATTGAGGGCACAGCGCATGGGATAGGGGCAGCAGTTAGCCATTCGTTTGCAGGATTTAGAATACTAATGGCTGATCCGATTGTGTCTGACCATCCTTCTCCTGTGTGTTCCCATTAAACATTGACTCTCCTGTCCAGCAAAGATCAGTTATCTTCAATAACCGAGTCTTCAATGCTCCCTGAGGATGAGGACACCACAGATAGCACAACACTAAAGTGAAAGGGAAGTCCTTATTTCATTGTGGGACTCGTTATTTTAAACGGTGTTAACCTAACATCAAATCACCACCTCTTTTCAGACATAAGGACAGAATAATTATGAATAAACATAAAGCATTCCGGACTTCAAACCTATCCCACATTCGCGCTGACCCTTGCCAATCAAATATGTATCAAACCCAGCCTCTGCTGCTGTCTCAGGAAGACAATACCTGATAGCATTACACCGCAAGAACATTAATTCAAGGAGCAGAATGAGACCATTCGGCCCGTTGAGTCTAAAATTCCGTTCAATAATTTCTTATATGTACCTCAACCTCATTTTTCTACCTTTTCCCTAAAACCCTTGATCCCTGTACAAATCCAAAACATATCGATTTGCGCCTTAATGACACTAGTTTCTGTTACTCTGTGTGTCTGTCTATGGATGTTTTTGTGTGTGCGTCTGTATATGTATATGTGTGTGTCTCTGTGTTGGTGTGTGTGTGTGTGTGCGCGCGTGTATGTGTGTGTGTTTATATATATACGTCTGTGTCCATGTGCTTGTTATCTGTGTGTTTGTGTATCTATGTCTGTTTGTCTGTGTATCAGCCTGTGTGTTTCTTAACTGTTTTTGTGCCTATTCATAGTGACTGTACATGCCTCTGTGTCTTTCTACCTGTGTGTATGCCTACCTCCTTGTAAGTATTGTGCGTATTCGTATGTTGGGGTGTTTACTAATACTTCTGTATATTTCTGTGTCTGCATCTCTGCGCAGTGAGGTATCTGTGTCTTTTCTTTTGGATGTGAAAGGACTGTCGTTGGAACTGCCAGTGGGTTTAAAAAGAGAATTGTCTTTCACTGAACATTGGTCCTTAATCGGTCGTGGGACGTGGATGTTTCAGAATCTCCACAAGAGGCGCCCCAGTCCTCTCTGGCTTGTACCAGTATCCTACCCACATGGCGGGGGGAGAGGGTGAGCGAATGGATATTGGGCACTTCACCACCCGGCTTTGCCTTTCTGTCCTATTCCAGGCTCTTCCTCTTGGAATGGGAGAAAGGGAGGGTGAGAGGGAGAGTGGGAATAGGTGACCCTGCTGTTAGTGCAGGTACAGTTGGGGGGAATTGTGAGGTGTCTGGAATGAGTCAGTCGACAGTTTTGAATCCATATAGTATTATTAGTGTGGGGGATATTGCGTAGATGACAGAGAAAGTGAGGCACGCTAACCATATTTCCCTGCCATTGCCCCGTATCCTTCTAATCCTTTCCTATCCGGGTATTGTCCAAAAGCCTTTTGAAGGTTGTTAATGTAACCAGCTCAATCACTTCCCCGGTAGTTCATTCCATATGTGAAACAGCCCCTGTGTGTACAAAGGTTGTTCCTCAGGTTCCCTTTTATTCTTTCTCCTCTGACCTTATACTGATGCTCTCTAGTTTGTGACTGCCCAACTCTGGGAAAAAAGACTGGGTACATTCACTCTATCCATGCCTGTCATGATCTTACAGACTTCATTATGATCCTCCCTCAGTCTCAACACAAAAGTAAAAAGTCCTAGTTTGCCCAACCTCTCCTTATAATTCAGTCTATTGAGTCCTTGGCAACAGCCTTGTAATTTTTTCTGCATTCTTTCCAGTTTAATAACATCCCTCCTATAGCAAAGTGAACAAAACTGAACATAACGCTACCAATATGGCCTCAGCAGCATCCAGTAAAACTGCAACATAACTCCGTAATTTCGATCCTCAGTGAAATGCACTGATTAAAGCCAGTGTGCCAAAAGCTTTCTTCACTGCCCTGTCTACCTCTGAATCAACTTCCCGAGAACCATGCACCTGAATTCCAAGGTCCCTCTGTTCCACTACACTCCTTAGGACCCAACCATTCACCATGAAACTCCAACCTTGATTTGACTTTCTAAAATGTAAGAACTTACACTGATCAATATTAAAATCCATTTGCCATTTCTAAGCCCACTTCCCCACCTGATCAAGGTACTGCTGTAATTTCTGAAATTTATGATAACCTTCCTCACACTCCGTGATGCCGCCTTTTTAGTGTCATCTTCAAATTTATAAATCATATCTGTACATTCTCATCTAAATTATATATATATATATATAATATGTAGTGGTCCCAGCACAAACCCCTGAGGCATTCCACTATTCACAGGCCTCCAGTCTGACCAGCATCCTTCCAGTATTAGCCTCTGTTTCCTATCATCAAGCCAATTTTGTACCTAATTTGGCAGCTTCCTCTCAATTCCATGTGATCTAACCTTCCAGAGCAGCGGAAAATGTGGAACCTTACTGAGGCCTTACTGGATTCCATATAGACTACATATACCACCCTCCCCTCTTCAACGTTGCCGGTCACTTCATCAAAGAACTCCAACACATTTACGAGTCATGATCTCCCATGCACAAAGCTGTGCTGAATTTGATGAAGGGCTTTTGCCGAAACATCGATTTTCCTGCTCCTCGGATGTTGCCTGACCTGCTCTGCTTTTCCAGCACCATTCTTATCTTACTCCGAACCACACCCTGTCTTTCCAAATGCAGGTATATTCAATCCCTGTGAATCTTCTCAAGTAACCTACCCACTAGATTTTAGGTTTACTCGTCTTTAGTTCCCAGGTGTATCATTGTAGCCATTCTTAGCATACGCTACCCTCCAGTCGTCCAGGACCTCAATTGTTTGCCAGCAATGATGAAAAAGAGCCAAGCAGAGCTCCCGCAATTTCTTCTCTGTCCTCCTGTCCTCCTGCAGTGTTCCTGAATGTATCTGGTCACGACAAGGAGTGTTAGAAATACTGCAAAGACTGAAAAATACGTCTATTTATTTCAGGTACAAACACGAAAGAGTGAGAAAGTGACTCAATAATGGTTAACATAACAAATTAGAAAATATATTAATCATAGGAAGTGACTTCAGAAGAATTCCAGATATTCTGGAAAGCTGAGGATTCTCAGAAATGAATGATCTAGGAAAGAAAGGCCATAAAACTGATAAGGAAATCAAAAAGAGAACATGCATGCTAACAAACAAGAACACAAAAACTGCATCAGTCTACGACCTACATTTCAAAGGAAACAAAATAAAAGCAAGGTCAAATGTGGAAATTTGTAATCGGGAGAGGAGAGGTCATTGTGGAGAACAGGGAAATTACCAAGAAAAGAACCAGTTACTTTGCATCTGTATTCTTGGAGGAAGATCCAGAAAGTCCCCCAGTAATACCAAGTGATCATATCGGCCTTCTGGAGCTAAAGACATGAAGTCAATTGATATCAGTAACAAGGTAGTACTTAAACATGGAGCTGGATTGAGCATTGCCAAGTCTGACGAAATAGATGTACTTCCCATCAAAATGTCAGAAATAAATCACCAATAGTAGGGATAATTGCACTGTCGATGATTTTGTTTTACTTTCCTGTATATTCTGCACAGACCAGAAACTACTGTGTATAAACGTGATCCAAGCACTATCGATGAATGGAAGCGATCCAAACAGCTACAAAGGGAATAAAAGATATAGTGTGAGAACTGCAGACGAATTAATTTGACATCTGTAGGGAATCTATTACACAGGATGACGTTTTTGATATCTGGAAATTAACAGCAACAATGGAGATAATCAGCATGCATTTCTGATAGAGAAATCATATTTGATAAACTTAGGAATTGTTTGAAGTTGTTTCTTACAGAATAGATAATGTGGAACCAGAGGAAGTGGTATATATTGGATTTTCGGAAGGGTTTCTATGCAAACTCAGTGAGTTCATAAATACAATGAATGTGAAGGGTATTTGGAATATATGTAAGTGGAAAGTTAAAGTTTGGTTTGCCTTCATTTAAGGGAGTCAGAACACTGATGTAAAGACATGTTGAAGCAGTTTCACGGCGTGTTGGTGGGACTGTACCTGGAGTATTTTGTACAGTTTTGGTGACCGAATCTCAGAAAGAATACCCTGACCACAGAGGAAGTGCAATGGACATTCTCCAGATTAATCCCTCAGAGGGTGAGATTGCCTGATGAGGAAATTCGGCCTGTGTTGTCTAGAGATTCAAAGAATGAGAGTTGGGTCACAGTGAAATTTAGAAAATTCACAAAACATCTGACAAGTTGGAAATTAACAGAATACTTCCCTCGCTTTCTATTCCACATTCAAGGCAAATTATGGCAGGATTTGGGACAGGCCAGTTAAGACTGTAATAAGGAAGAAATTCATCACTTGGAGGGGACTGACTAACACAAGGGCATTGAAACCTACTGGCAGGCAAGCTTAGGGAGGATGTCCAGATATTCTACAAGTGTCTCCAGCGGAACAGAATAGTCAGGGAACAGATAGGAGTCATTAGTGACTTGCCAAGTTACATCTAAATCAACTTTAGTGGTAGGAGACAGAGGGTGGTGGTAGAAGGCTGTTTGTGTGATTGGTGGCTAGTGTCCAATGGTGTACCACAGGCATCAGTGCTGTGTCTCTTATTATTTCTGATTCAGAGATGTTGGTGTTGGAATGGGGTGGACAAAGCTAAAAATTGCATAACACCAGGTTATCGTCCAAAAGGTTTATTCGGCGGCACTAGCTTTCGAAGCGCTTCATCAAAGCGCACAACCACTTGATGAAGAAGCTGATATTTTGTGATTTTAAACCTTATCATAAATGATGCAGCTGTGACTATGGACGAGGGGTGGGGGGTGCCATAAGTAAGTTTGCGATTGATACGAAGATTGGCCAGGTGGTTGACAGTGAAGAGGAAGATACGGATGGAATGGTCAGATGGGTATTTCAATGGCTGATGGAATGTAAACCTGATAAACATGAGGTGATGCACTTTGCAAGAAGGGATCAGACTGGTGAGGATTCAATGAATGACAGCACACTAGGAAGCTCAGAGGGTATTTCTCCACACATCCCTGAATATGACTGAACAGGTTATTGCACAATTTGGGAAAGCATAAGGGATCATAAACACAGCCTTTATACACCGAAGCGTAGATTATAAGAGCTATGCGGAGCTATGTTTAGGCCAAGACGGAATACTGTGTGTAGTTATGGGAGTTACAATACTGGAAGGATGTCATTGTACTGGAGGGGGTGCAGAGGAGATTCACCAGGATGTTCCCTGGAACGGAGTATAACAGCTATGGAGAGAGGCTGGATAAGCTCGGGTTGTTTAGTTTGAAGCAGAGAAGGCTGAGGGATACGTAAATCAAAAGGATAAGATTACAAGGGACATGGACAGGATGGCTCTCGAGGAGCTGTTCCTTTTAGTCAAATAGCCACACTTTTAAAGTGAAGGGTTTGCGGGTGAGTGAGGATTTGAGGACTGTTTTTCTTCCAGAGTGTTGGGGTCTGGAATGCATTTCTTGAAAGGGAGTTGACATGGTAACCGCAAAACCTTTAGAAAATACATGCTTGTGCAGTTGAAATTCCACAAGATTCATAGCTACGGGTCTTGTGTCGGAAAATGGGCCTAATGTAGACCGTGCTGTATTTCTGATAGAACAGAGACTATGCTTCTATTATTGTATGGATGTGGGAGGTCAATCATCGAGTAGCTTAAGATAAGAATTGATGGGTTTCTGAAGAATACCTTATCAAAGTATATAAGCGTGAACTTGCAGTATCTTCTGAAAATATGTCAATGGCAAAATTAAGAGAAAAAGTTGCAGCTTTCTTACAGTCTGATACCAGATAATTGAGGACAAGGAAATAGCAGAACTATGGAATAAATACTTCAGTTATACCTTCCCAGAAGAAAAAATAAAGAAAACTTCCTGGAAATACTAGAGAACTTTAGTCTGGTGAGAAAAAGGGAATAGCAACTAAACAGTTTTAGAGAAAAATAATGGGCATTGAGAAAGTCAACAGTGATTTATGAAATGGGAATCACATTTGAGAAAGTGGCTTTTAACAAAATTATGGAAAAGGTATCAATGCAATACAATTGGAATCTAAAAAGATATTTGATAAATCCCCAAGCCTTTTGTGCAAATTTGAATCCTGTGGGACTGGGGCTAATCTCTGGTCATGGTTTTAGAATGGCAGAGCTGGCACTGAGTAAGAATAAAACCCTGTTTCTTTTAATGGAAGGCTTAGAGGATATAACAAGAATATAGATTTGACATCCAGTTATTCCCAATACACATCATAACTTTGCTTGACGGGCTCAAATGCAATATTCCCAAGTCTGCTGACAGTATTAAATGATGTTAGCTTGTGGGTGGATGAGGTTGATGTAAAAACGACTCCAAGGTGATTGAGACAAGTGGAGAGACTGGGCAAATACGTGGTAGATGGAGAGCAATGGGAGGGATGTGATGTTGTGCACTTTGATGGGAACAATAGAATGGCAGCTATCATTTGCAAAGGGAGTGGTTGAAAAATGTTGCTCTATAAAGGAAATTAAGCTGCCTTTTTGCTTTATTTCTGTGCAGCCCTGTCAACTCTGTCAAAACAACCCACCAATTTGACAGTAAGGCAGTGAGTTCTGAAGCCAGATGTCAAAACTGGGAATGGCATTGGCACGCAGACCAGTGTATATAGACCCAGCAAGTGGGGAGCTGTAACATTCAAAACGATCTGTGTCTCCCTGTACGCCAGTCAGTAGAAGTAATATTGCAGGAGCAGAAAGCAGGCAGGCAGATAAATGGTGTATTCACCTTCATTTCAGGGGGATTTGAATACAGGATTAAGGGTCATTTACTGCAGCTGTACAGGGCCTTAGTGGGACCCCATCTCGAACATTGTGCAATATTGTTTGCAGTTTTGGTCTTCTTGCCGAGTAAAGGACAAACCTGACATTGAGTGAGAGCAATGGAGGATGACCAGACTGATCTCTGGGATGACAGGCTTGTTGTGGGACCAGAGGTTTGGGGTGACTGGGCCTGTATTTCATAGGGATTAGGATAATTACTGGAGATATCATTGAAATATATCAAATTCTGACAGTGTGAGACAGATTGGAAGCAGGGATGATAGTTCACTTTATAGAAAACAGTCAAATCGTATTTAATACACAAGCGTTATCAAAGAACTGCATGTATAGTGAATAGAGGAAGAAACTTGACGGGCCGAAAGCACTATACTGTTCTCGGTCTATATTTCACAATGCTTAAACATATTAAGGGATATGAACATGGTATGGAGAAAACTGCATTGAGGAAATGTTCGATCATTAACTAACATGGGGAAAGCTCAATGTATTGAATGACCTCCTCCTTTCTCGATGTTTGTGTGCAGTCTATGGGAAAGCTCTGTCAATGTTGTCACAAGTTCTTAGATGTTAGGAAGGAGGCCTCTGCAGGGTCGATAGGACTGTATTTCCTGTTCCCTTTTCTGATAACGAACCTGGTGCCAGGTGTTCTGTCCGGTTTTACATTTTCAGACCTCAGAGCAGTTTGATACAATTGAGTGTATTGCTTGGCCGATTCACAGACCATTGAAAACGTTTATCACATGTCTGTGCATCAGGAGTCACTTTTAGGCCATACCAAGAAAGAACGGGAGATTCACCTCCTGAAAGTACATTGGGGAATGAGACCGATGTTTACAATTAACATTGGACACAAGTTCACTATTACTGACACCAGATTTTATGTCTTGATATTTTATTAATTATTTTTAACTTCCACCAGCTGCCAGAGCATTATCCTGGTCTGGATTCAATGATATTTCCACAACAACATCATCTCCACATAGGGACCTATCGGAAACCACACGGACCTGATTATTCCGGTGTTACTTGACAACTCTGTCAAAAAAATCCCACCAATTTGACAGTCGTGATGGGAGTTCGAGGTGGCAATTGGTCAGATTGTAAGTATTCTCCTCTTCGGGGACTGGACATAGCTGGGTAATTTTCCATATTGCCAGGGAGATGTCAGAGTTGGAGCTGGAATGAAACAGCTTCCCCAGAGACACAGCTTGTTGTGCAGCACAAGTCTTCAGTCCTATTGCAGGAATGGAGTCAGGACCCATTGTCTGTGTCGTATCTACTGTGTTCACCTGTTTCTTCATGTCACGTGCAGCGAATCAAGTTGGTTGAAGACTGGCATCTGTGATTTTGTGGGCATCATGATGAGGGTGAGGTGTATCATCGGCTCAACACTTCTGGCAGAAGATGGTGCAGATAAAACATCCTTCTCTTTTACACTGATGTGCAGGTATGTTACATTATTTAGGATGGGGATGTTTGTGGAGCCCTCTCCTCCAGTCATTTGT
>NW_025208616.1:0-5420 GCF_004010195.1 Chiloscyllium plagiosum | reverse complement strand
GTTACAGGTTGTGGTTGAATGCTGTTCTGCTTCTCCTGCTGCTGTGGTCTACAGCACTACATGAACACGCAGTTTCGAGCTGCAATACCTGCAATGCAATTCTGCTGTCTGTTCCCCAATTATCACTGAGACCCATTCACCCATCAGCCCTGCACTCAGTGACCTAACCTGGTTTCTGATGTGGAAATACTTCCATTTTCATACACTCATCCTGCTGAGGGTGTCTCTCCCCGGGTCTTGCTTCCAATCTGACACGTTCCGCAAAAGCATTTAACTGATCTTAATGCAAATGTTTAATTCACGTGAATCCTTTTCCTTGAGAAATACCATCTTCTGTGTTTAAAGTGAATGTTTTTCCTCTGTTTCTATCCCTGACCATGATTAAGAGCTCTATAGTGTCAGTGATGCCAGCGTTATTCAGTTGCAGAGCCAATGAATTCTCTGGCTTTCCAATCATCTTCACCACATTGCATATTTTCTCTTTTGGTTTGATGCCTTATCAGTCATGGCTGCTTTGTTCTCCCATGAATATGTTTCATCATCTTGGGGTTGCATTTCTGGTATTATCTTCCGAATTCTCCCCATAAACTCCTCCCATTGCTGTTCCATGGTCTTTCCTGCTCAGCTCCCCTTCCAATTAACTCTGGCCAGCTACGCCCGCATGTCTTTGTAGTTATATTGCTTAATTATAACCACATTACATCTTGAAGAGAGCGTTAGATATAAACTGAAAGAAGGAGTTTTGGGAGATGGGACACGAAGAATAATTAGTGGATTTCATAACTAGATACAAAGGGAGAAAGAGAGAGAGGATATAGATATGGAGATGTGGAAAATGAAAAAAACGACATTATTGAAAGAAGTAGATGAAGATCCCCCAATGTTTTGGCAATGCCTGTGTGCTGTAGTCCTTTGTACAGTGCATGCACAACAGAGTAATATGTTCAAATGCTGGGTCTGATGCCAGAATATTTATCTCCAATAATATGACAGACACTAGCTTTGGAAAGAACCCAGCAGGCCAACATATTGAAGTCCCAGTAGAAAGGGAATTAAGTTGGGAAATAAGTTGGGACACTAGAATCGAGAATTTGGAGCACACATCCTGGTAATAATGAGAGATTAGAGTTGGGAATCCCAGAAAAGGAGGGAACGTTGAGAGGATCAAATCATGTTTTAATGTTTTATCAATTTTATACATCATATGCATCATTTTTCGTAAACTGTGTCTCTGTTATTCATTTACAATGTGTTGTGCACATGTGAAAAATGAGACTTACCTGCACACACACATTGATTGTATATAAAATCATTTTTCTACCATTGAAACTGTCCTGTTGTCGTGTTACGAGGATACATGAACACCAACTAGCCACCAAAAGACATGACGCACTATCACTATGTTCCATACATACAGACAAAGAAAGTTACCACTTTGACTGGGACAAAGCACACACACATACTAAGACACGCAAGGACCTTCTTTAAGGAATGGAATTCTATCAGAAGTCCATCAATAAACGCATCAATTTAGATCCTGTCTACATTCTCTTGTTAAAATAACCAGAAATGACATCACCCACTTTAAGAAACCAAGACATATAAATAGAGAGGCGGGACATACCACTAGCACTTCAGCAGATACTCTCACTGATGATGTCACCTAGTCATGGTGTCAAAACTTCTAAAAACATACCTTCAAGCTCGGAGAGCTAACTTGCACACATATAAATTGTTATTTTTTGTTTATCAGTGGAATGTAGGAGTTCTCTGTCGCTCACGTTTTGACAGATTATGATGTGAGGTGAGCTTTTCTAGGTGTGTGGTTTTCATTAACAGAGGGGTTCGACATTGAGGTCACAACAGTTTGGGGCCTTGCCGTGTGGCACTTGGACCGTCTTGAAAACATTTGAGATACAACAGGTCCCTGCAAATTCCAACTCATTCCAATTAGTGACTTTGAACTTCAAATAAAACCAGTGGGAAAATTCGTTTAATTTTGTTACTTGTGGTTGGTTAAATGAAAAGTGAGGGAAATGGCTTTTAACATTACTAAAGAGGTTCCCAAATTTTCCAAGGAAGTGTAGAAAGACAGAAGGAGGACATTTATTAGAATTAGCAAATAGGTTGGAATTGGGTTTAATTAGGGTGAAAAGAGAAGTTGAAATTGTAATGGAGTTGGTTAAGCGCTTTGATGTATCAGAGAAATAGGCAACTGCAGTAGAGTTAGAAAAACCTAAATTGCAAATGAGGCAACTGGGGTTAGAAGATAAATAAAGGGACGGAAACAGAGAGAGACGAAAGAGAAAGAGAGTAAAAAGAAAGAGAGAGGGGATTTGAAATTCAGAAGTTGGGAATGAGACAAGAAAGTGAAATTAACAGGATGGAGATGAAGGGAGAACATAGGGATGTATAGAACTAGGTTAGTAACTTGCCATATTTCGGTGAGAAAATGTCAAAACCTTTTGTATTTCATTTGAAAAAAATGGCTAGGAGATTACGTGTCCAATGAACATGTGGGTAATGCTAGTTCAGACTACGCTGGTGGGCACAGCTGGTGAGGTATGTGCAGCGCTACCAGATGAGGGATCAAGAGATTATCAAGATGTCAAATTGGCTATTTTGATTGGTTATGAATTGGTACTAGAAGCATATAGACAGAAGTTCAGAAAAATAGAGATGGAACCAGATCAGACTGATATTGAGTTCGAAAGAACTAACTACAGTCATTTTAACAGGTGGGTGCTGGCCTTAAAAATGGCTAAGGCCTGTGAGGCTTGAAGGGAGATTAATCTGCTCGAGAAGGTAAAAGACTTACTTCCAGAGATAGTAAAAATTCATGTGAATGAATAGCAAGTTCAAGAAGTGAGAAGCGCGGCAGAAATGGCAGGTAAATATGCATTGTGACATGTGATGAAATTTAGCTTCCAGCAGAAATTTCATTCTGTGAGGGAAAGAAATTGGGAGAAGGGACGATCATACATTTCAAAGCGAACAGTAGCTCACAATAGTTTACCACAGGTGAAGAAAGAAACCCAAGGGGGTTGAAAGGTGGTGAAAGGCCTCAGGTGCTCTCACTGTAAGGGAGTGGAACACTTAAAATTACAGTGCTGGTGGTTTAAGAAGGTCACGAGGAAAAAAGTTGTTTTCACTGCAGTAAGCTGGGACACACCGTGCTGGGCGTTAAATGAAGACATTTTGGGGAAAGATGTAGTAGAAGAGGCTAGGCCCAGTGGCATTAGTGATACTGGTAATGGAGACCCCAAGTGGAGCCGAAGAGCTGCAGGAAATTGCACAGCCTAGGCAAGGGCTGGGTATGGAGGCAGTGCCTGATCTCTCTAAAGAATTCACCTCTGTCGATAAAGTTTACTCAGACAGAACAGGGGGAGAAGGACAAGAAGTTACAATTTTGTGAGAGAGCGGATCTGCTCAGTCTCTAATAGTTGAGAAGTATTAGATGATGTCACCTAGCCAGGGGACGAAACGTTTGCAACAAAAACTTCCAGCTCGGCGAACAGAACCACAACAACGAGCACCCGAGCTACAAATCTTCGCACAAACGTTGAGAAGTAAGGTGCCGGAAAAGCACAACAGATCAGGCAGCATCCGCACAGCAGGACAATCGAATATCAGGCAGAAACCCATCGTCAGGAGTGTGGTGGGGGGACAAGGGGGCTGAAAGATAAATTCGAGGGTTGTAGCTGGGCTGGTGGGAGGGTCACTGGGAAGGAAATAAAAAGATGTAGGTGGGAGTGATAGTGATATGTCAGAGGGTAGGGTGGAGTCGATAGGTGGAAAGGAAGATGGCTAGTCAGGGCAGTCCAAGAGGGCAGTGCTAGGTTGAACGGTTGGATGTGGGAGAGGTTGGTGGAGGGGAGATTTGAAATTTGGTGAAGTCAACGTTGATGCTATACAGTTTGAGGGTTCAAGCTGTCCAACCACCGATAGGAGTCCTATCACCCTCCTCTCCGATCTTCCACCTTCACACCCCACTTGAATCTACCTATCGCCTTCCAAGCTTCCTTCCACCAAGCTCCACCCTCACCCTCCCATTTATTCCTCAACCTCCTTTCCCCTCCCTTACCTCCCACTTTCCTAATGAAGCATTTATGCCTGAAACATCAACTCTCCTGCCCCTCCGATGCTGCCGACGTGCCATGCTTTTCCAGCCCGTCACTTTTGAACTCTCATCTCCAGCATTTTTGAACTCTCATCTCCTCATTTTCTCTCGGCCTCTAATCGTGAGAGATGAAAGTTTCTTTCACTCTTTCTGGCATGTTAATCAAGAGCGTGTTAATTTGTGAAATGGGGACAGAAATTAAGCATTCTCTTGTGTAACATCAGAATGGAATGCCAAATCAAGTAACAGTGACAGTGAGTAACAGAGTGTCAGTTCCAGGAGTACGGTTTGTTCTTGGGGACGATTTAGCAGGAGGCGAGGTGAGATAGGCACCCCTTGTGGTGGAGAAGCCAAAGGAAGACTAGGGAATTCGTGAGTTAGAAGAAAATTACGCAGGAATTTTTCCAGATTGTGTAGTAACAAGATCCCACTGTCATAAGTTATAGCAGGAAGGAAAAACGAACGAAAAAGACAAATGGGTTCATGCTCAGTGAACTGACACCCTGTTTGATGTAACTGTTCAGGAAAAACCTGAACAGGCAGAGGGTCAGGCAGAGGTGTTTAGTCCAGAAAGGCCAATGGACTTACAACAGATATATACAGACACATACACGCACAGATACACATGCACACACACAGAAAAGGAATCAGAATATATTGTTGAACGTTATTAACTTAAAGATAGAATCATAAAATTAAAATGGAGACCCCGATAGGTTACTGCAGAAGAGAAATGGGCGAAGTGCACCAGATTGTGTTAGCGGTAACGTGCAGTGTTAGCTCATACACTAACTGCAGGCGGTCACTTAGGTGTACAGAAGACTCAGGCTAAGGTACAGAAGCATTTCTAGTGGTCTGGAATGCACAAGGACGCTGTTAATTTTTATTGTACGTGACATACATACCAAATGGTAGGTAAGTAACAGGCAGGAATAAAACCAGCACCTTTCTTGCCAATTCCTGCGTCTGAAGAACCTTGCAGTGGGTTATGATTAATTGTGTAGCTCCCTGTTCTAAAGTAAAAGTGGAAACCAATATTTGCTGACCATAATGGATGTGTCTCCCAGATTTCCAGACGCAATTCCATTATTGGAGTGTCAAGGCAAAAAGGGAGGTGGAGGAGTTGGTAGCTTTCTTTACTCGCTGTGGACTGTCCAGAGAGATTCAGACAAAAAAGGGTCTCATTTTACCGCTCATCTGTTTAAGGAAGTCATGGATGGCTTGTGCATACAGCACTTCAAATCAAGGGCGTCCCATCCTGAATCCGAGGGAGCCTTGGAAAGCTAGCATCAGACGCTGA
>NW_025208615.1:10777-14991 GCF_004010195.1 Chiloscyllium plagiosum | reverse complement strand
TTGTAGGAAAAAATAGTTTAAACTTTATCCTGGATAAGATCCTGAAATCCGTTGTGAAGAATGAGATCTCTGTATACTTGGAAGTGTGTAATATATGAAGGCAAAGACCGCCTTGAGATTAAGAAGGCAAAACTATAGAAAGGCAACAACAGGAAACGGAGCAAAATCTGCGGTTTTAACGAATAATATATCTGGCTTCAGTGAAACTGGGGAGAAAACTAAAACAGGACAGAGAGAAGTCACAGAGTCAGAGAGATATACAGCACAGAAAGGGACTCTTTGATCCGATTCATCTGTGCAGCCCAGGTATCCAAACTTAATCTCACCCATTTGTCAGAATTTGGCTCATATCCCTCCTAATCCTGCCAATGCAAATACCCACCCAGATGCCTTTTAAATGTTATGATTGTCCCAGCCTTCACTATTTCCTCTGACAGATCATTGCATACATCCACAAGCCTCTGCATGAAACAATTTGCCCTTGGGGCCTTTATCAATCTTTCATCTCTCACCTTAAACTTATGCCAACTAGTTTTGGACTCCCCCCGCTGTGAGAGACCCTTGTTTATTCACCGTATCTATGCCCCTCGTGATTTAAAAAAAAATCTATATTGTGACCCTCAGCCACAGATGCTGTAGGGAAAATACCAGCAGCTCATGTAACCTCTCCCAACAGTTCAAGCATCTCACCCAGGAAAATTCCTTCATAATATATTATGAAACGGTTCGTGTTTCATTGCATAATTCCTCTTTCCACGGGACCAGAATTTAATGCAATATTTCAAAGGTGATCTAACAAATGTCCTGTGCATTCACAACCTGACCTCCCAACTCCGATCTTCAGTGCAATGTCCAATAAATGGAACGTATCAATCGCCTTTTTCACTACACTGTCTTTTGTGACTCAACTTTAAAGGAAATATAGACCTAAACTCAAACTTATCTGCCTTTGCCAACACTCCTCAGAGCCTTGCTATTACGTGTATAGGTTCTGCACTGATTTGGCCTTAACAAAATGTAGCATCTCAAATTTAACAAAATTAAACTTCATCTGCTATGATTCAGTCCAATGGACGATCTGATCAAATTACTGTAGCACTCTGAGATAGTCTTCATCGCCGTCCACTCCACCTGCACTTCTCGTGTCATCAGCAAATTTACTAACCATACGTTCTATATTCATCATAAAATTACTTACATACAAAATGAAGAGAAATGTACCGAACAACAATCCTTGTGAAGCACCAATGGTCAAAGGTTTCCAGTCTGAAAAGCAAGCTTCTACGACCGTCTCTATCTCCTACCTTTGAGCCAAATTTGCATCAAATGGCTAGTTCTCGCGGTTTTCCATGAGATCGAACGTTGTAAACCAGTCTGCTATGAGTAACGATTTTTTTTTTTACGATCTTACTGAAATCCATTTGGATCATGTCCACAGCTCTACTTTCATCAATTCTCTTAGACCCTTCTTTCAAAAGCTCAATCCAATTAGTTAGACCTGATTTCATGCACACAAAACCTAACAAATCCTTACCTGCCCAATCTTTACCTTTCCCGCCTCAGGTGACTGTTTGTATGGAGTTTGCACATTCTCCCCGTGCCTGCGTGGGTTTCCTCCGGGTGCTCCGATTTCCTCCCACAGTCCAAAAATGTGCAGGTTAGGTGAATTGGTCATGCTAAATTGCCCGTAGTATTAGGTGAAGGGGTCATTGTCGGGGAATGGGTCTGGGTGGGTTGCCCTTCGGCGGGTCGGTGTGGACTTGTTAGGCCAAAGGGCCTGTTCCACACTGTAAGTAAGTAATCTAAAAGAAATCAAATAAATATAACTGCAGTCTGTCAGAAACCCCTCCAACAACTTGCCTTACAACCAATTTCAGACTCATCAGTCTATCATCCTCTATCGTTTCTTTAACGCTTTTCTGAAACGGTAGTGTCATGTTAGCCAACCTCCAGTCTTCCAGAACCATGCCCTGGCTATCAATGACACAAATGTCGCAGCAAGGGGCCCAGCAATCAAGTTTCCAGATTCCCATGGATTTTAAGATACACCTGATTAGGTTTCTGGGACATATCCACCATTGTGCATTTTAAGATTTTCAGCACCTTCTCGTCTGTTATATGAACACTGTTCAAGATATCGCTACTTATTTCCCCAGTTCTCGAGCTTCCATATCTTTATCCACGCTCGTTTAGCATCTCAGCCATCTCATGCATTTCCACACATCGGTGATCTTGCTGATTTTTAAGAGGTCCTATGCCCTCCCTCGTTACAATTTGTCGTTAATTTATTTGCATAAACTTCTTTACCCGACTTTCCAAAGCTATCTCATATCCCTATTTCTCAGTACTGATTGCTATGTTAACTATACTCCTACGGCTTTTACATTCTGTGATGGATTCACTTGATTCCTGCTGTCTTAACCTGACTTACGCTTCCTTCCTCTTTTTTTAAAAATCAGAAACACATTTCTCTCTTCAACCTGCATTACGACACCTACCAGCTTTGTCCTGCACCTTGAGTGGAACATACAATCTACAACTCTCGTTATCCCCTTTTCGAAGTATTCCCACTGTCCAGCCATTCCTTACGCTGCGAACATATGGGTCCAATTAACTATCGTAAGTTATTGCGTAATTCCGTAAAAGTTGGCCTTTCCATTTAGTAATTTAGCTTTTATATCGGTCTACCTCTTTTAAAAGTAATGAAGTCAAAGGTAATACAGTGACGTTCACTGGCCCTGAAATGCTCGCCCACTGATTCCTCAGTCATCTCTCTGACTGATTTCCCAACAGAAGCTCTAATTTTGCCCATTTTCTTGAAAGTATGTCTATGCACTGAATATGAAAACGTTCTTGAGCACACTTTAAAAATTCCTCTACTTTATACTACATGTTTCAATAGTATGGATAAGGAAGTGAAATTCCCCAACCACCACTATCTAATTTTTCTTGAAATCAACAGACACCTCCATATAAATTTGTTTCTCAATTACCCACTGATGCCCGGGGGTTCTACAGAAAAACTCCAGTAAGGTGATCATTTCTTTTCTTTTTATTTCTCATTTCCACACAAATAAATTCCCTCAACATTCTCTCTGCAATATTGTCCCTATGTCCGAACATAATTTTCTGATGAAGGAGCAGCATTTGTAAAGCCAGTGTTATAGCCAAGTAAACCTGTTGGATAATAACCTGATGTTATATAATTTTGACTTTGGCCACCCCAGTCCAACAAAGGCTCCTCGACACCAACAGAGCCGTGATGTTGTCCAGAATTCTTCAAAAGCCACTGCTCGTCCTCTGTTGCCCACTTTTCTCTCCTTATTGTCGTATCTGTACCCTGGAGTATCAAGCTGCTAGTACTGCCATCCCTGATCACGGCGCTATAATCACGAAAATATCCCAGTTCCTTCTTCAGAACCATGCACTGAATTCATCTGCATTACCTGTCAGGACTCTAGTATTGTACAAAAAGTAGTTTAATTCGTCAGCACCACTTCGTTCTCTGCTTTGCTTCTGCCTGCCTTGACAAATTGAATTGCACATTTTCCCCACGACACCAGCCTCATACTGAACCTTTTTCTCATTATCTCGCTAGATCTCCAACCTTATCTTTTGTGATTTCAAAATCTGTCAGGTGGTAGCAGCAAATTTTCACACCAATATTTTCGTCTCCTTCCAATTCAGGTAAAAGCCTGTCTCCTCAATCAAGTCACATTTCTTCGAGATGATAGCCTAATGATCCAACAATGTGAATCCTTTTCCATTGCAGCAGGTCGTCAATCACACATTACTCTGTTCTTTTCACCAATTCGTGCTCTCACTAGCACGTGGGCCAGGCAGCAGTTCAACTATTTCAACCCTCGAGGAACTGATTATTAATCAGTTACTTAATTTCCTATATTTCAACACAGAACCGCATCCCACTCTCTTTCTGTGCCGTTTCTTTTAACATGTACAATGACTTCCTGGTGATCACCCTTGCCATTGAAAATATTGTGCAACTTCTCTAAGTTGTCCTCGATTCTAGTGCCTGGGAGGCATCACGCTAATATGTTGTCTCATTGCCAGTTGCAGCAACGTCTGTCCATGCCTCTGACAAGGTAACCCATCACAATCGATTCTTCCAACCTGACTTAACTCTCGTGACCCCTGTGCAACTGTACCAGAAACCACGCTGTGCTTGCTACATTCTAGTGAGAATCAGTTACCCT
>NW_025208615.1:0-9706 GCF_004010195.1 Chiloscyllium plagiosum | reverse complement strand
AAAAAAAAGCACTTCACTTGTTCCCTGCTGTTAGTTTCTGATACTGACGTTTCTCGAAGGTCAGTTGTGAATTTCGCTGATTATTTTTCTTAAGGAAATAAATCACATGACACTAGGTTATACTCCAGCAGGGCCCAGTCACAACCTTTCGGAGCCGTGCTCCTTCGTCACTTCAGCTGACAAACGGTCAACAATCCCAAAGCTTGTAATTTCAAGTCAAACTGTTGGATGTTGACCTTGTGTCGTGTGATGTCTGACCATGTCCATCTCAGTCCAACAAAATCACATCCACATTACTTTTCTCTGACAGAACTGGCACAGGCACTGGAAACTAAAGAGCTCAGGCAGCCAGCCAGCAAATTTCACTAAATGGTCAAACAGTTGTGCGGATGAACTTCTTTTTAAATCCCACATGGTACATGCACTTCATCACGTTTGAAGTATCGTGGTTTTGGACATTTTTCCCACCGCCCCGTGGCTGAACACTTCAAATCCGCCGCCCACTTGGCCAAAGACATGCTGGTACTAGGCCTCCTCTATCGCGAAACCTTTTGGACCCGACGCCTGGAGGAAGAATGCCTCATTTTTCGCCTTTGGTCCCTGAAAGCACACGGGATAAATGTGGATTTCACCAGTTTCCTCATTTCCCCTCCCCCGACATTCCCCAGTCACAAGACTCCTAATCAGCACGACCCTCTTGATCTGTCCATCACCTTTCCCATCTATCAGCGCCACCATCCCCTCTCACCTCTCACATTGATCCCCTGACTTCATCCACCTGTCCCATTCTCAGCTATCTTCCAACCACCCACACTGCCCTTCCCATTTATCTCTCAGCACCACGGCCCACAAGCCTCATTCCTGATGAAGGGCTTCTTACCAAATTTCTATTCTCCTGCTAGTCGGGTATTCCCTTATCTGCCGGGTCTTTCCAGTACCACATCTCGATTCTTATCTCCAGCATCTGCTGTCCTCACTTTCTTCCATGAATAAACACATATCTGATGACAAACAACGTTGGTGGAAGTGACATTTTCCCTTTGATTTAAATAAATAGAACGTCAGCCTACCATTTCGAGTCATAAAGTCATGGAGATATCCAGCACGGAAACAGACTCTTCGTCCAACCTGACCATGCCAACCAGTTACCCCTACCCAATCTAGTCCCACCTGCCAGCAGCTGGTACATATCCCTCCATACCCTTCCTATTCATGTATCAATCCAAATGCCTATTAAATGTTGCAATTACACTAGCCTCTAACACTTCTTTCGGTCCCGGTTATATCTTTCCTCTCTCACCCCAAGACCTATGCCCTCTAGTTCTGGACTGCCTCACGCTAGGGAAAAGACTTTGTCTATTTATCCTATCCATGCCCCTCATAATTTTGTCAAGCTCTATAAGGTCACCCCTCAGCCTCCGATACTCCAGGGAAAACAGCCCCAGCCTGTTCAGCCTCTCCCTTTAGCTCAAATCCTCCAAACCCGTCAACATCCTTATAAATCGTTTCTGAACCCTTTCAAGTTTCACAACATCTTTCCGAAAGGAAGAAGACCAGGATTGCATGTAATCTTCCAACAGTGGTCTAACCAATGCCCTGTACAGCCGCAACATGACCTCCCAACGTCTGTACTCAATATTCTGCTCGATAAAGGACAGCATACCAAACGTCTTCTTCACTTTCCAATCGACCTAACCTGCACTCCAAAGTTTCTTTGTTCAGCAACACTACCTAGGACCTTACCATTAAGTTTGTTAGTCCGGCAAAGATTTGATTTCCCAAAATGCAGTACCTCGCATTTATCTGAATTAAACTCCATCTGCCACTTCCCAGCCCATTGGCACATCTGATCAAGATCCTGCTGTAATCTGAGCTAACCTTCTTTGCTTTCCACTCTACATCCAATTTTGTTGTCACCTGCAAACTAACCAAACCGCTTATGCTCAAATCCAAATCATTTATGTAAATGACAACAACTAGTGGACCCACCACCGATCCTGGTAGCAATCCACTGATCACAGGTCTCCAGTCTGAAAAAAACAACCATGCACCACCACCCTCTGTCTTCTACCTTTGAACCAATTCAGGCAGATGCTGCCTGATCTGCTGTGCTGTTCCAGCAACACATTTTCAGCTCTGATCTCCAGCATCTGCAGACCTCACTTTCTCCACTATCATTATAGGGCAAGCCAAACAAAGAACAGCCAGGGAATTCCTAGAAGCATGGCACTCATCCACAAACTCCATCAACAAACACATCGACCTGGACCCAATATACCGGCCACTACAGCGGACAGCTGAAACTGACAACCGGAAGTGGGAGGGACAGGCCTCTATAAATAAAGGAGGAAACACCACAGAAGCGTTTCACAGGAGGCTCCCAAGCACTGAGCATGTCACCTAGACAGGGGACGAAATATTTGCAACAAAAATTTCCAGCTCGGAACAGAACCACAACAACGAGCACCCGAGCTACAAATCTTCACTCAAACTTTCCCAAAGAGTGCTTGGGTACAGCTAATCAGGTCCTGGGGATTTATCCACGTTTATGCGTTTCAAGAAATCCAGCAACTCCTCCTCTGAAATCAGGACATTTTTCAAGATGTCACCATCCAGTTGCCTACATTCTTTGTTGTCTATGTCCTTTTCCACAGTAAGTATTGACGCAAAATGCTTGTTTAGTATCTCCCCCATTTTCTGCGGCTCCACACAAGGGCTGCCTTGCTGATCTTTGAGGAACCCTACTCTCTCCCTAGTCACCCTTTTGCCCTTCATATACTTGTAAAAACCATTTCCATTCTGATTATTTCTGTTTGCAAAAGCTATCTATATCCCCTTTTTTGCATTCCTGATTTCCCTCTTAAGTATACTCCTTCTGCCTTTATACTCTTCTAAGGATTTTTAGATCTGGTATTTCCTTTTCAATCACTATTTCAAATCTAATAGAATTATTGTCGCTGGCCCCAAAGTGTTCACCCACTGACAGCTCAATCAACTTCCCTGCATTATTTCCCAAGAGTAGGTCAAGGTTTGCAACTTCTCTAGTAGGTACGTACACATACTGAATCCGAAAGTTTTCTTGTACACCCGTGACAATTTCCTCTCCATCTAAACCCTTAAAACTACGGCAGTCCCAGTCTATGTTTGGAAAGTTAAAATCCCCTACCATAACCACCCTTTTCTTCGTACAGATAGCTGAGATCGCCTTACAATTTTGTTTCTTAATTCCCCCTGACTATTTGGGGGTCTATAATAGAATCTCAATAATGTGGTCATCCCTTTCTTATTTCTCAGTTCCATCCAAATAACTTCCCTGGACGTATTTCCGTGAAAAGGGGTTGGTTGACAAATATTGGTATATGAAGTCGGGTTGCTCCTCTTCTGGTTTCTTCTGAACAAACCTCTGATGTCCATTCAGGGTAGCGACGTCTGAATCCAGAAGTCAATACACGGAACACAAATTGGCATGCTGAACAACGAACAGAGACTGCGCCCAGTGGGTAGCTGTAACATTGAATGGAATCAGGCTCTTCTTGTACAAGATTTATGTGGAAGAAGGTTTTAAGGTGTCATGGTGACAGTGATGGAGTGTGTGAGAGGCGTTCAGGTTACTGTGACGGAGTGAGTGCGGAGAGGTAAGCATCACGGTGATTGCAGTGAGCGTGAGGGCGACAGCATGATTGTGAAGGAGTTAATGTAAGTGTGCCAGAGTGACGATGATGGACTGAGAGTGATGGGGTCAGAGTGATGGTGACAGAGGGAAAGTGAGGGCGACAGTGATGGAGTGGGTGAGAGGCGTTCAGGATGAATGTGATGGAGTGAGTGCGGGGAGGTCTGCGTCACGCTGATGGAGTGAGTGCGAGGGCGTCAGGGTGATTGTCATGCAGTGAGCAAGAGTGGGTCAGGATGGCGGTGATGGACTGATTGTGAGGGAGTCAGAGTGATGGTGACAGAGGGAATGTGAGGTTGTCAGTGTGAGTGAGGGCGACAGTGATGGAGTGGGTGAGAGGCGTTCAGAATTTACGTGATGGAGTGAGTGTGGGGAGGCTCTCTACCACAATAGGCTTTCAACGCCAAGGCACTAAACATAAGGATTTCCCAGGCACTGGAGTAATGGGGAGAGAGGAGGAGTATGATGTCGAAATAGAGGATTCAACATCATTATATTTACTGGTGAGAAATGTAGAGGCACCGAAGTAACCACTGCAGTAATGTTAATGTTTAGGTGGTTAATCATACTCATTATACTGGCAATGTCCATTGGGGAGATCAATATACTATATTGTACATTATATTGAAAATTTCCATTGAGGAGACACTCGGCAGCTCTGCCAAAAAGATCTTGCAAATATTTTCAATCATGGTGAGATTGAGAGCATGGTAATTTGTGAGATTATAATTATTCTCTATTAGGGGATTGGATATAGTTGAGCAATGGTCCTAATTGTCAGGGAGACATTAGGACTGGAAGTAGAGGGGCGCAGTCTTCAGTCCCATTGAAAGAATGACGTCAGATTCTTTGACTTTGTCGTATCTATTGTGTTCAGCTGCTTCTTATTGTCACGTGAAGCGAATCGAATTGGTTCATGACTGGCATCTGTGATACTTTGGATATCATGGCAGGGTAAGGTGGATCGTCTATGGATAACTTTGGCCAAGGATAGACCAGATACTACATCCTTGCCAGTTGTACTGATATGCAGGGTGGTTCGGATACTGAGTATAGGGACATTTGCGGAGAACCTTCATTCGGTGCATTGTTCAATGGTCCATTTATGTCTGAATAAATCAAGACTGATGTCTGATCTGTTAGTATTTGGTTATTTTCCTCTTCTCTGTCCGATGTTAGTTCTGCTGTTTGGAACAAACGGTCAAGTGTGGTCGCTTTCATAAGTTGCAATATTCTTTTAAGAACACTAGGTTCTGAACTTGGAATGTTTCCACACTCATCAATGAACCATCCATCAGCTTAATCGTAATCTGACACTGAGGGATTATTATTGACAAGATGTTAGACAGTGCTGCTTTTGTGGTCGAGCACCACAACAGCACCTAATTTGAGCTGCAATATTTACAAGGCAATTTTACTGCCTATCTCCCAATTCACACAAAGACGAATCCAACAATTACCATTATACTCAGCGACCACTCTGGTGTCTGATGTCGTAAATGACACATTTTAATATTCTTATTCTTCCGTCCATGAAGTCACCCCTCCAATTTGTCTCATTCCTCAAAATCAAATAGTACATTCTTCTGAATCTTTTACCTTCCAGTTGTGTAGTCTTCTGTGTTTAAAATTGCTGGAAAAATGTTGTTTTTCTGTTTCCCTCTCTGACCATGATTAACAACTCTGTAGTGTCAGTGATGGCAGCTTTATGGAATTTCAAAACAACGTGTTTATGTATCTTGTGTTATCATACACTTTCGGGGGTATAATGCTCCATATTAAATGCGGCATTTGAGCACCATTGACACATGATGTTGAAACATATTCAAATGCAGAAATTGCTGTAGAACCTAAGTGGGTCTGACAGCAGTGGACTGAAAGGAGAGTTGGCCTTTCAGTAACAGTGACCCTTCTACAAAGCTTCCAATTTCACCAGCAATTATTATTTCTCTTTCTGATTTCCAGTATCCACTGTCATTTGTTTCAGTGACAACATATTTCGTGCCTATTCGGTTGTGTAGAAACTAGCTGGAAGTGTGTTGCTGGAAAAGCGCAGCAGGTCAGGCAGCATCCAAGGAACAGGAGAATCGACGTTTCAGGCATAAGACCTTCTTCAGGAATGTAGAAACTAAGCAGGGCTGGCTGCATCTGCGGAGAGAGAGAATAACAAAGCTAATGTTTAAAATCAGCGTGACACTTCAGAACTTAAAAGGAATGTAAAACCCTATTTTTAATGAAGTGACAGAGAAAGGGTGATGAGATAAAGAGGGCGTGAGGTAGCAATGCATATAAAGAAGAAGGTTCTAAATTGTGTTGAAAGGGAAACAGATGTATAATCTGCGTAAGATAAGGTATGGATCGGGAATTTTTGTGCAAGGTAAAAATAATGACTGCAGATGCAGGAAGCCAGATTCAACATGAGAGTGTTGCTGGAAAGGCACAGTAGTTCAGGCAGCATCCGAGGAACAAGAATATCGATGTTTCGGGCAAAAGCCCTTCATCAGGCATAGAGGCAGAGTTCCTAAAGGGTGGAGAGATAAATGAGAAGAGAGAGGGTATGGGGCAATGTAGCAAAGAGTACATTGGGTGAATGGGTGTGGGATGGAGGTGATAGGTTAGAGAGGAAGGTGGAGTGGATAGGTGGAAAGGAGACAGGCAGGTAGGACAGGTCATAGAGACAGTGCTGATGTGGAAGTTTGGAACTGTGGTGAGGTTGGTGAAGGGGAAATGAGGAAACTGGTGAAATCCACATTGATGCCCAGTAGTTGAAGTGTTCAGAGGCGGAAGATGAGGCGTTCTTCCTCTAGGCGTTGAGTGGTGAGGGAGCCGCGGTGAAGGAGTCCGAGTTCCTCCATGTCCTCGGCTGAGTGGGAGGGGGAGTTGAAATGTTGGACCACAGGGCGGTGTGGTTGATTGGTGTGGGTGTCCCGGAAATGTTCCCTAAAGCGCACTGCGAGGAGGCGTCCAGTCTCCCCAATGTAGAGGAAACCGCATCGGGAGCAACGGATGCAATAAATGATATTGGTGGATGTGTAGGTAAAGCTTTGATGGATGTGCAAGTCTCCTTTGAGCCTTGGATAGAGGTGAGGGAAGTGGTTTTGTCACAATTTTAGCAATTCCTGCGGTGGCAGTGGAAGGTATCAGCACGGGAGAGTTGGTTTTTGGGGGCGTGGACCTGAACAGGTAGTCACGGAGGGGATGGTCTTTGTGGAAGGCGGAAAGGGATGGGCAGGGAAATATATCCCTGGTGGTGGGGTCCGTTTGGAGGTGGCAGAAATGTCGTTGGATGATTTGGTTAATGCGAAGGTTGGTTGGGTGGAAGGTGAACACCGGGGGGTTGTCCTTGTTACGGTTGGAGGGGTGGGGTCTGAGGTCTCAGGTGCGAGATGTGGACGAGATGCGTTGGAGGGTATATTTAACCACGTGGGAAGGGAAATTGCGGTCTCTGAAGAAGAAGGCCATCTGGTGTGTTCTGTGGTGGAACTGGTCCTCTTGGGAGCAGATATGGCAGAGACGGAGGAAATGGGAAAACGGGATGGCATTTTTGCAGGAGGTGGGGTGGGAAGAGGTGTAATCCTGGTAACTGTGGGAGTCGGTGGGTTTGAAAACAAATGTCGGTGTCAAGTCGGTCATCGTGATGGAGATGTAGAGGTGCAGGAAGGGGAGTGAGATGTCAGAGATGGTCCAGGTAAATTTAAGATCAGGGTGGAATGTGTTGTGTTTCACCTGTGATATTATTATTTTAACTTCCTCTTCTCTTATGTTTTTATTCACATATTTACTGATGTCCTCCTTCATTTATATATTTATTCTCTTCTTTTATGATCTTAAGTTCTTATTCTATTATTTTCTTATTCACTAAAAATCTTATGTTCTTATTCTATTTTGTTGTTGTTTTCTCATTCCTTAATTTTCTTATTAACTAATGTCCATATTATCTTGTAATCGGAATATGTCATTCTCTTATGTTCTCATTCTCTTCTTCTGTCATAATCTTGGAGTCTTATTCCCTTCATCGTTAATTTCCTTATTCTCTTACATTTTTTATGCTATAATTGTCTTATTGCCTTATGTTGCATTTTTATTTTTTAATTCGAAGTTCATAGTTTCAGATTCTTAAATATTCTCAGTTGCTTAATCTCTTAGTCTCGCATGTTGTTATTCTCTTGCAATATTTTTCTCTTTCGTTCTTCTTATGTTACCATTCTATTCTCTCCTGTTCTTATTCGCATATTCAACTATGTTCAAATTATCTGACGTTGTCATTGTCTTATCTTGCAATTCTCGTAGGTTCTTATTCACATATTGTCTGATATTTTTGTTTCCTGATATTTTTATTCGCTGTTTTTCTCACGGTCTCACGGTCTCATTTGCTTACTCAGTTATGTTTTGTTTTCTTATTCACTCTACCTATTTCATTATGTTCTCAGTATCTTACGTTCTTGTTTCGTATTGTTCTTCGTGTTTTAATGTTCCCCATCTCTGATATTCTCTTCTTCTCTTCAGTACAATCCTTCTTCTCATATTGTATTACTAGTAATGTTAATGTCTTTTTGATCTCGAATTATATTGCTCACTTTTTTTATTTTGCTATATACGCATGTTCTTGTTCTCCAATGTTCTTATGCTCTCGTGTTTTTGTCCCGTTACGTCCGCATATTCCTCCTCTCTAATGTTGGTATTTCCTTATGTTTTTCTTCTTCTTTGTTTTGTGTTTATATTCCCTTCTGTTCTGAGTTTACTGTTCATAAAATCTCTTTCCTTCTTATTCTCTTTCTTTTGTCTGTCTTATGTTCTTATCATGTTTGTCTCTGATGCTCTTATTATCTTATGTTCCTGTCCTTTTCTGTTCTTATTTGCATATTCAATTGGGTTCTGTTTTGCTTCAATACTTAGCCCGTAATGTTGTCATTATTTTATCAGGTTAATCTGTCCTGTTCTAATTATCTTACATTCTTATATTCTTAACACATTTTTGTTTTGTTCTCATTCTATTTTGTCTTACTCTTTTCGACTCTTATCTTATTGTCGATTGAACTCATCCTCTTATGTTCTAATTCTCTTATGTTTTTACTCTCTAAGAGACATATTGCCTTAATCTGTTACTGTCTGATGAGAACATAGAACATTAGAGCACAGGACAGGCCTTTCGAAACTCGATGTTGCGCTGATCATGTCGCCCACGTCTAAAGCCCATCTATCCTACACTTTTGCATTTTCATCCATATGTCTAACTCCTAGCAATTCTCCTCTGAACTATGGCCAAAGCTTCCACATCCTACCTAGAACGCAATGACTAGAATTGTGTGTAATACTGTACTTGTGGCCGTGCAATAGATTTGTACATTTGCAATATGACTTCATGGTTCAGACTCAATCCCTCTAATAATAAACGCTAGGCATTCTTATCAAAGCTATAAATCTGGATGGTAACCTTCAGGTACACGGAGACCCATCTCTCTCTGCTCATCTCCGTAATTAAGAATCTTGTGAATAGCACATTAATCATTATTCACGTTACTTCTTCTAAAGTGAATCACCTCACACTTCTCCAAATTAATTTTCATTTTCAAAGTCTCAGCCCAGCTCTGCATCTTATCTATGTCTCTCTGTAACCTGTAAAATCCTTCAGCACTATACGCAACTCGATCGAATTCAGTATCATCCACACATTTACTAAACCATCTTTCGATGCCCTTTTCCATGTCACTTATAAAACTGACAAACAGTAATCCAAAAGCAGATCCTTGCGTCTCACCACTAGTAACTGGATTTCAGACTGAACATATCCCATCAACCACCACCCAGCTGCAACTCGTCTTCCTCCAGACAGCCAACTTCTCATCCAAACTGTTAAACCACTCTCAATCTCATGCCTCATATTTTGTGCAATTGCCCACCGTAGGGTCCCTTATCAAGCGTCTTAATGAAATCCACACAACACCACATCAACCGCTTTGGTCTCATTCATGTGTTTGGTCACCATCTCAAGAACTCAATAAGATTTATGAGGCATGGCCTACCCTTCAGAAAACC
>NW_025208614.1:2026-14989 GCF_004010195.1 Chiloscyllium plagiosum | reverse complement strand
TTAACAATGGTATCCTTTGATTCCAATTGACTCCAGTTTTGTAAAAGCTCTTCAATGCCTTCGTCATTCAGATGCACCCTTAATTTCAAGGGCAGTCAGTCTCATCTTGCCTTGTGAATGCAGTATTTTATCCATTTTGGATTAATTATGTAATGAGGACAAGAGCTAAGTGCCTCTGATGGAACACGCAGTATCAGACAGCTGCTTATTGTTGACTGAGTACAATCTGAAAGCACAGTTATTTCTCCCTTCCATCACTTTGCTGATGGTTGAGCATTGATTGACCGGAGTAAGGGTTGGATTTGTCCTGTTTTTGTGGACTCATCACAACTGGGCATTTTTTATTAACCTGTATCAATATGAATGTCGTGGTTACAATGCGCTGTTGTGAAAGCTGGAGCAGGGCATTGAGTATGATGACCATCAATCATTATATCGAAGGGAAAGACTGGCTTGAAGGCCCAAATGTCCGCCTGCTATTCAGATATATCAATGCTGGGGACATTTGGGTTGGCCGAACTGATATAGAAACGTCCAGGTTCTCCATCATTCCACACTTCTGCCTGGAGATTATTATCAATGTTTCAGTCTTACCTTGTGCACGGATTGTGCTGGACGCCTCCGTCTGCCCCATGAAAGAGACAAGTAGCTCATTTCCAGTCTGGCTTGATAATAGTCAGGACAGAGTGAATTTCTCCCTAACCTGTCTGCGCCGGCACGAGCCTCATCCTCGTTTGCTCTGCGTTTGCGGGATAAATCTTTCCGCCCCCTACTCATATTGGACAGGCGCCGCTGTCAATCACCTGTTTAGCGTACATGTGGAGCTTTGTGTGAAGTATTTGTGCAGTCACAAACCTGTACATGAAGGACGGGTTGCATCTGAACTGAAAGTGGACCAATGTCCTGGGTGGAAGGTTGGCTTGAGTCGTTCCAGAGGGTTTAAACTAGTATGGCAGGGCGGTGGGAACCTGAGCTGTATACAGGAGGTGAGAGCTGATGCAGATGAGGCAATAGCAAGAGGAAGACCAGCTAGTGGGATGAATTTTCCTGGCAAGGAACCAAGGTATCAGTTAGAGTGTGTTTGCTTTAACGCAAGGAGTATCAGGAACAAAAGTGACGAACTTAGAGCATGGATCAGTACCTGGTGCTATGATGTTGTGGCCATAACAGAGACATGGGTTTGTCAGGGGCAGGAATGGTTGCTGGATGTTCCAGGGTTCATCGCATTTACAAAGAACAGGGAGGTGGTGAAAAGGGGCGGGGGTGTAGCACTACTCATCAGAGAGGGTATCACAGCTCCAGAAGCTTCCATTGTCGAGGAAGATCTGCCTACCGAGTCAGTATGGGTGGAAATTAGGAACAGCAAGGGAGCAGTCACCTCTTTAGGGGTTTACTACAGGCCTCCCACTTGCAGCAGGGAGATGGAAGAAAGCATAGGACGGCAGATTTTGGAAAAGTGTGGATGTAGTAGGGTTGTTGTAATGGGTGACTTTAACTTTCCCAAAATTGATTGGAACCTCCTTCTGGCAAAAGATTTGAATGGAGCTGTTTTTCTAAGGTGCGTTCAGGAGGGTTTCATAACTCAGGACGTTGACAGGCCGACGAGGGGAGAGGCCATTCTAGACTTAGTGCTCGGAAACGAGCAGGTAACAGATCTTGTGGTGGGAGAGTATTTTGGTGATAGTGACCACAACTGCCTCACATTCTACATAGCTATGGTGAAGGAGAGGATTAGGCAAAATGGGAGGATACTTAATTGGGGAAGAGGAAACTATGATGCGATTACACGTGAGTTAGGAAGCATGGATTGGGAGCAATTGTTCCATGGTAAAGGCACTATAGACATGTGGAGACTGTTTAAAGAACAGTTGTTGCAAGTGATGAATAAATATGTCCCTCTGAGACAGGCAAGAAGTGGTAAGATAAAGGAACCTTGGATGACGAGAGCGGTGGAGCTTCTCGTCAAAAGGAAGAAGGTAGCTTACATAAGGTGGAGGAAGCTAGGGTCAAGCTCAGCTCTACAGGATTACAGGCAGGCGAGGAAGGAGCTTAAAAATGGTCTGAGGAGAACCAGGAAGGGACACGAGAAAGGCTTGCCAGAACGGATAAGGGAGAACACAAAGGCATTTCACACTGATGTGAGGAATAAGAGAATGGTCAAAAAAGTGTAGGGCCGATCAGGGATAGCATAGGGAATTTGTGTGCGGAATCTGAGGAGGTAGGAGAAGCCCTAAATGAGTTTTTTTGCTTCTGTCTTTAATGAAAGAAACGAACTTGGTAGTGAATAAAACCTTTGAAGAGCAGGTGTATATGCTGAAATGGATATAGGTAGAGGAAGCTGATCTGTTGAAAATTTTGTCAAACATTAAGGTTGAAAAGTCGCCAGGCCCGGACCAGATTTGTCCTCGGCTGCTTTGGGAAACGAGAAGCTCTTTTCATCCTCGCTCTCCACTGGAGTCGTACCTGAGAACTGGAGAGAGGCAAATATAAGTCCTCTCTTCAAGAAAGGAAATAGGGAAATCGCCGACAATTACAGGCCAGTAAGTCTCACGTCTGGCGTCTGCAAGGTGTTACAAAGGATTCTGAGGGATTTGATTTATGACCATCAAAAAGAGCATGGCTTGATTAAATGCAGTCAACACAGCTTTGTGAGTGGCAGGTCATGCCTCGCAAACCTTATCGAGTTCATTGAAGATGTGACTAGAAACGTTGATGAGGGTCGAGTTGTGGATGTGGTGTATATGAACTTCAGCAAGGCATTTGATAAGGTTCCCCATGGTAGGCTTATTCAGAAGGTCAGGTGGAATGGGATACAGGGAAACATAACAGTCTGGATACAGAATTGTCTGGCCAACAGAAGACAGCGAGTGGTAGTAGAAGGAAAATATTCTGCCTGGAAGTATGTGGTGAGTGGTGTCACACAGGTGTCTGTCCTTGGCCCTCTATTGTTTGTGATTTTTATTAATGACTTGGATGAGGGGATTGAAGGATGGATCAGCAAGTTTACAGATAACAGAAAGGTTGGAGGTGTCGTTGACAGTGTAGAGGGATGTTGTAGGCTGCAGCGGGACATTGACAGGATGCAGAGATAGGTTGAGAGGTGGCAGATGGAGTTCAACCTGAATAAATGCGAGGTGATGCATTTTGGAAGGTCGAATTTGAAAGCTGAGTACAGAATTAAGGATAGGATTCTTGACAGTGTGGAGGAACGGGGGATCTTGGTGTGCAGGTACATAGATCCCTTAAAATGGTCACCCAAGTGGACAGGGTTGTTACGAAAGCATATGGTGTATTGGCTTTCATTAACGGGGGGATTGAGTTTAAGAGTCGTGAGATCTTGTTGCAGCTCTATAAAACTTTGGTTAGACCGCATTTGGAATACTGCATCCAGTTCTGGTCGCCCTATTATAAGAAAGCTGAGGATGCTTTGGAGAGGGTTAAGAGGAGGTTTACCAGGATGCTGCCTGGACTGGAGGACTTTTCTTATGAGAAAAGGTTGACTGAGCTCGGACTTTTTTTATTAGAGAAAACGAGGAGAAGAGGGGACCTAATTGATGTATACAAGGTAATGCGAGGCATAGATATCGTCGATAGCCAGAGACTATTTCCCAGGGCAGAAATGACTAACACGAGGGGTCATAGTTTTAAGCTGGTTGGAGGAAAGTATCGAGGGGATGTCAAAGGCGGGTTCTTTACACAGAGAGTTGTGAGAGCATGGAATGCGTTTCCAGCAGCAGTTGTGGAGGCAGGGTCATTGGTGACATTTAAGAGACTCCTGGACATGCATATAGTCACAGAAATTTGAGGGTGCATACATGATGCTCAGTGGTCGGCACAACATCGTGGGCTGAATGCCCTGTTCTGTGCTGTACTGTTCTATGTTCTATGTTTTATGGGCTGAGCCATACTGGCTGGAACCGGAGGCTTGCTAACACTGGAAGTGTCAGAACTACCCAATGTTCGCCGAAACGTCCAAATAAGACTGCTTATTGCTTTGAGCTAGCGTCAGCTGCATAGTTTCCTGCGATAACAGTCACAGCGTGAACATTCCGAGCTGACTCTCGTAGAGTTACAAGGGAGAGGGACTGTGGACAGTATTGAAGATTAAAAACACTGCCTTAAATCATTCCAGTATTCAAGAGAGTTAATTAATCATTATGAAGTGAAGCAGAAAGCAAGATGGCTCACGAGATGGATTCAAGATGCAACTGAGTACAAGCGGGAGAACAGGAATGAAGGGAAAACTGGCAGGTTTAGAGAAATCACATTGAAACAACAGTCTCCGGCAGTGAAACATTTCAGCCATGACGGTAAATTGGAGAAGGTGGACAGGAAATTCAAAACAATTTTTCAAAATCATGAGGGTACAGTACAGTATTTATGTTGAGAAAGTGTTCGCACTCGGAAAAGCTATGAGAGTAAGAGTGGAGAATTTTAAAAAAATTACAGAAGAAGAAAATGTGATGCAAGAAATAAACTTCACACAACGAGTAGTTAGAACATTTTCAATGGATCTGTGGTTTGGGCTTTTTCAGTCAAGGGCATTAAAATATTATTTTATAGGGTAAATTACAGGATTACAGTGGGAGAAGTCACGGAAATGACACAAAATCAGAAAGCATATTCGGAGAATCGTGTTGACCCAAAGGGTTGAATGGCCTCCTCTGCACATTAACGAATCTGAGATTCAAAATTAATCGTGGAATCTCCACACAGTCAGTCAGGAACATTGCACTAATATTTCATATTCAGTCTGGTTGCTTAACTATGCTGTGATTAATTATTTTAGGGAATCATTGACTAAATTGAATTATCAAGCAAATCACTGTTTCAAGATGTATTTTTTTAAAAAAAACATTCATATATAAATTATCCATACCAGAATTTCGATTTTGTCGAAGCCAGAAGAAGAATCTGGGGAACAGAGTTATAAATTTGAGGTTAACAGAAAGGATAAAAAATTAGACACGAACTGGTTTCCCTGGTAAAATCCATGTTCTATATTTGGCAGTGCTGAATTTCTGCATTTTTTTCTCATTGATGAGAAAGAGAGTATTTTCTGATGGGAAAATTAAGCAAGACACTATACTGCGATCTGAAGAGCCACGAGATTCATCAGCAACTGAACGCTACCTCTCAATGTGTTCATCTGACAAGTTTACAAACATTAACATTATAGATTCCCGATGAGGGGAAATAGGCCATTCAGCTTAACATGTTCGCACCAACTCACTGCACAGCATGCATACGGGAGTCACCCCTGTAGCCCCCAACAGTGCACTTCCCATGACCAGCCAATATAAATCTGAACACTGTGGGCAATCCACTTCACCAGCACACATTTGCACTGTAGGAGAAAATACGCGCACACAAGTGGGGATTGTGAAAAATCCACACAGACTGTCACCCAAGGCCGAGGTTGAACCCAGATCCTTGGCGATGTGAGGCAGCAGTGCAAACCACCGTGACAGCCTATTGGAATAAAATTGCAATGGGACATAGACACTGAGTTGGTGTTCCATTTAACAGACTGTGGCAAGATTAAGAGTCAGTGACACAGCCATAAATTCACTTGTTTCCAAAATTTGTATGTTTCCCTGAAACCAATTTTTTGATTATTTGATGTTTGCAAAGACCAGCCTGCCTTAGCAGTGAATTGATTCAAATATAAGGAAATTTCTCACCATTATCCAGAGCCTCCTTCTTTCAGTTAGGGTAAGCATCGTGCATGTTACTGGTGGAGAGTCGGAATAAACTCACATTAGTTTCGGGTGAGCTCCATCCCTATCATTCTCGCTGAGGTCTCACAGTAAAATCTATGACCGCTGTCTGTTAATACATTTCCGTTTTTCAAGGGAACACTTTGATTTTTCACATAGTACTAATTCTCATTAATGTTCTCTGCCTCCAGAGATTCAATGTTAGTTGGACAGGGACATGGGAGAGGTAGTGAGCTCCTCTCTGACAATGGTGGATCGATCTCCACCATTCATTGAAATCCCTAATTTTGCCTGTTCTCTGCCCTGATCACCTCTGATCGTACACATGTGCACTCCATTCCCACATCTGGGAGGCAGATTCGATACGAATCCAATCCATCTCATTTGAGTGTTTGTTGATTTGAATAAGTTTATTTTGATTCATGTAACATTTAGCCATTCTAATTCTGTGATTGAGTCACTTATTGGTGTCAGGACATGAGCAGAAGCGGTCAAAGTTAAAGTGCCCCCGCTCAGTCATCTTTAAGCCACATATACAAACGTGTCTATCACCAGCATGTTCACTCTGTAGAAATGGGTTCAGGTGACTATCTGACCTCATGGAGCACCAGGTGGTTTAAACTGGGAGGAGACCGTTCAGCTGCTCCTCGAGTCGGACGGAATTCATTATTTGAACAAACTGCTGGGTCACCTGGAAGTGCATACTGTGGAGAGATCTTTTCTATGCACAGGCTGCTGGAAGTACTACATAAGCTGGCGGGTACTGAATTGTCATCAACGTGTGCACGCTGAGAAGAGACCTGTCAAATGCTAAGACAGTGGGAAGTACTTTACAAAGTCTGCGTAGCTGAAGTTCAAACTGACGAGAGATTTTCACAATGCTCTTACTATGGGAATCACGATAAAAGTTACTGGGGACTCTTTTGTCATTAACGTATTTACACTGGTGAGAAACCTTGCAAGTGTCCAGTCCGTGCAAAGTGTTATTCAAGTTCTGTGGAACTAATATCCCATCAACTAATATCCGATCACCAGCATGTTCACTCTGTAGAAATGGGTTCAGGTGACTATCTGACCTCAAGGACCACCAGGTGGTTTAAACTGGGAGGAGACCGTTCAGCTGCTCCTAGAATCGGTCGGAATGTTACACACAACGTGGCACGTCGTTGTAAGGATGTGTTCACAGAGTAAATGAAGAGTCCGCAGGGCTTCATCAAATCTGGTAGAATTCTTTGAGGAGTCAAAGAGCAAGTGAGACAAAGCAAAGCCAGTGGATGTGACTTGTTTGCATTTTCAAAAGGCATTTGACAAGATGCATTTTGGGAAGGTGTTAAATAAGAATGCATTGTGTTAACGAGCAAGGTACTGGCATGGATTGAAGAGTGGCAAAGTGGCAGAAAACATGGAGTTGGGATAGCGGGTTTTTTTCAGGATGGCAGGTGGTGACTAGTGGAGTTCATCAGGTGTTTGTGTTGAAACCATAATTTTTCACGTTATGCATGAATGATCTTTTCAAAGGAATAGAGGGCGTTATTATTAAGTTTTCAGCTGAGACAGTGATGGGGGGGCAGGTGAGTCGCATTTAGAAGCAGGAAGGCTGCAGAACAACTTAGACGTTCTCGGAGAGTGCAAAGAGATTTGGCAGGTGGAATACTGTATGAAACAGTGTGTGGTCAGAAGTATTGGGCAGAAGAGTAGAGATATAACCTATTTTCTGAAAGGGAAAAGGCTTCTGAAATGGGAAATGCAAAAGCATTTGGGTGATCTAGTTCAGTATTCTCTTAATGTTGACGTGTAGGTTATTTCAGAGTTGATGTGAGAACATTTGCTCCATCACGATAATCGAAAGAGATTCTACAAGGGCATTAGAAGAAAAACACTATGTCGTGACCTTTAGAGATGAAAATATTTATCTTTGTGTCGAATCGCAGTAGATAAGAGAGATAATAAATGTCTGACTCGCAGGTTTTACTGTTGATGTTTGAGAACTCAAATTGATGTTTTAAAAACAGTTAACAATTCTCAAGAGGAAGTATTGGAGATCTTCGAAAATAAATTTTGGATATATTTCTGGGATCAGATTTAGTGTATCCCGCGACTCTGCGAGTGGCTTTGAGGAAAATATGGGGGCCCTTTCAGGAAAAATTTTCTTATCTTGAACCTCAGGTGAAGTGCCAAATACCTAAGGATTACTGAGTGTTGTGCAGTTATTTAAGAAATGATGCATCTAGAAACCTGTGAACGTTTGGACTGTGAGTCTGGCTTTGGTGGTGGGTAAATTGTTGGAAGCGATTCTAAAATATAGGACTTGTATGCATTCTGGGTTAAAGAAAAAATAGTTATATTCAGCATGGTTTTTAGTGAGGGAAATTGTGTCTCGCAAACATGATTGTATTTATGAGAAAATACCTGAGAAGATTGATGAGGGCAGAGCAGTAGTCATTGTTCACTTGGACATTGGTAATTTCTTTAACAAGGTTCCACATGGTCGATTTATTCTTACAGTTAGGTCACATGTGAATCAGGTGAATTCCCATTTGGATATAAAATTGCTCTGATAGCATGAGACAGACACAGAATGAAGGACTGTTCGCAACATTAAACGACAGGGATCGGTGCTGGGTCCACTTCTGTTTCTCATTTTTATATAATCGATTTGAATGAAAGTATGCAAAGCATGGAAAGTACATTTGTAGATGCCAGCAAAATTGGTGGCAGAGTCGATTGTGAAGAAAGTTATCTGAGATTACAAAGATCAATATGTGACTCGACGAAGCATTAGCAGGCTGTGCTTAATAAGGATAAATGAGAGGATAAATACTTAGGCAATTAATAGTGTGCATTTGGGTGATGTTGTAGAATATGTTGTTTGCATGACATGTTTATCGGATGGTAAAGGAGATGGTTATCATGCTCATTCCGTTATGTATAAGAGTTGGGACGTCATCTTTTGGGAGCACATGACGTTGGTGAGGCATTGTCAGGAGTAGTGTGTGTTGTCGTGATTGAGGAAGAATACTGTTAAGCTGGGGAAGGTGCAGTAAAGATATGACAGGCTTTTGTAAGGAATGGGGTTTTGTATTTGAAGGAGAAGCTGGAAAGTCTGGGATTCGTTTTCAGTGGAGTGTAGGAGATTCAGCGGTGACCTTATAGCTGTTTATAAATTCTTAAATGGTATAGTTAACGTGAATGGCAGGTTCGTTTTTATTTTGGATGAGGGATTTGAGAATCAGTGAACAGATTTTTAAGGTGAGAGGAGGAAGATTTAAAAAGACATAAGAGAATTTTTTTTAAAAAGACGACTTTATAAAGAGCGTGTTTCGTGTGTAGAATGAACTTCCTGAGGGAGTGGTGGATGCGAGTACGGTTATAGCATTTGAAAATTCGTTGAATAATAGAAAAAGATTTCATATGGCGTTTATTAATGTTCATGAATAAGATGTTTTCGTAGTGGTAAAGGCAAAGCAAAGACTAGTTCAATTTTCGATTCTGGTTGGCATAGATTCGTTGGGTGGAAGGATCTCTTTCAATGTTGCATAACTGCATCGGTCTATCTGAGCCTGCCAGCAATGAAACAGATTATTTGAAGAGTCTGCTCTCCTGTGCAGAAAATTGGCAATGATAAAATTGGTTGAATTTCTTCTTTCTCTGCCATACTGAATTTAAGCCAGATTTCAGCAATCTCTCTTCGCCATAGTGAAAGTCAATGACTGGGATTTATGGGAAAGTCTCTCGGTGAATATTTGTGCATCTGAGTTGGCTGTCAGTGTGAAAGAAGCTGAGAGAATGGAGCAGGAATAGAGCTGAGAATGATGGGGTGTTCGGTTTGGGAATTGATTTTGTTCTGCATACACCAACACACTGCAAACCTAAGCTCATTGTTCCTCTCATTGCTTCTCTTCACACACTTGCTCCATCCTATCCCAACCACCTTTTCCTTCAAAAAATTCCAAAGATGTTTACTTATTTCCGACATACTACATTTATTTATAAGAATATTCAACAGTTTGAGAACTGAATCGAAAACAAGAGACAGAGCAGTCAGTCCAAAATCTTTGAAAATGATTCTGAATTTTCTTGACCCATCATGAAGTGATGCAGTCCGTGTGGTGAAGCTTATCACAGATTGCCATTCATAAAGGTGTTATAGGATTTTCATCCAATGATAGCTGATATCCGTGCAGATATATGTGTCAAGTATTTTGCATATCACCTTTAAAGGTATATAAACATAGAAAATTGAATCAGGAGTAGATTGTTGTTGTGTTTGATCCTGCTGCAGTGTTCACTGGAATCAAGTCTGGTCATTGCATTTAGTAGCCTGTTGTTACTGCAGATCCGTAATGTTTGATCCCTTTAGAAAACAGTACTATATTTTCTTCATGGAAACATTCCTTGGTTTGACTTTCACACCTTTCTGTTGCAGAACATTCCACAGGGCCACCAGCCTCAGGAAGCTAAATGGCCTGCCCGATATCTTCAAACTGTGAACCCCACACCTCTGGGCCTGGACTCCGTGGTCATGAGGGAATCCTTCCTACATTGAACATGCTAATTTTGTTAGAATCATTAGAGTTGCTGTGACTTCCTACTTCTTTCTTCTAAAGATCAATGGATTTCATTCGAACCAATTCGAATTTTTCCCAAAGTTCAGTCCTGCTATCTGAAGAATCGCTCTGTTAAAAATTGGTTGTGCAGTCTCCACAAGTTAAACGTGCGAATGGCAGTCTACGTACGGCCTCACAAAGACACTGTACAATTTCAACAAGACATCCCTGTTCCTGCACTCAAGTCCTCTTGCCACAAAGGCCAACATGCCATTTGCCTCCTTTAGCTCCTGCTGCACCTGCCTGCTTACTTTCAGTAATTTGCGTACACAGACACCTGGAGTAGTTTCACATTTCCCTTTTGTAAATCCATGCTGACTGACTCTGTCCAATCCTATGATTGGTTTCCAGTTTCAGGCTAACTGGTCTCTAATTCCATGTTTCATATCAACCTTTAAAAAAAAAGTGTAGTCACATCAGCTATCTTCCAATCCATTTAAAATTGTTCCAGATTCTACAGAATCTTGTAACTTCAGATTAGTCTATTTAGGTTCAAGCTCCTTGTTTCATATTAGATCCACTAACTCTTGGGACTCTTTGATAAGTATCCTTCGGTGAAGAGTAGCGTTCCTCTGATATATTTGCTTTTAATCCTATAAACTTCCCCAACAAATACTGACGTTTTGTTTCAGTTCTCCCTCTAATGTGCTCCACGGGAATTTAGGGATTTTTTTGGACATCCTTTGCGATGACAGAAGCAAAATACAGGATATAGTTAATTGATCTGCCATGACTTGAACCCACATTATAACTTCCCCTGTTTCTGATTGTAAGGGATTTGTTTCCATTAATCTTTTATTTTTTGTCTTCGTCTAATGTCAGGAGAATCTACAATCAGCTTGTATTTCACTGGCTTACTTATATACGTTATTTTCCCTCGTAATCACTCCATTAAACGTGCTTAAATCTGAACTTCACTCAGTCTTCAGGTATTTTGTTCTTTTTAGACACTTTCTACGCCTCTACCTTGGATAAAGTACTATCCCTAATCTCCCTTCTTCGACATGGTAGAGTCGACTTTCCCGTTATATTTTGTTACAGATAGGAAAGACGAACTGCTGCAATTCCTCCAAGGGATCATAGATGTTTGTCATGCAGTTAAGTTATGTTGCCCAATTTATTGTAACCATCTCCTCCTTGTACCACCGTGATTTCCTGTATTCAGATTTTATCGCCTCGACTCAGAATCAACTCTGTCCACCTCCATCTTAGTGAATATTTCTATCATTGCATTTTTCAAACTCCCACAAGTGAGCTCACACAGCTAGATTGCCAATTATTCCCTTCTCATTACACAAATAAAATTATGTAATTAAATGTGGCGGAGCCCCAGAGACTATAGGACCACTACCTCACTTTTCAGAGAGAGAAACGACTAATGGTGCTTTACCCTAAAGGTCACTGAGCCTCAAGCAAGGGACCAGGTTAAGAAGATGAGAACTTCAGGGCGAAATTAACTGACACGGGGACAGGTATTCGTGATATTCTGAATCACAAATCAACCGTCCACCCAGTTGAGCTAACTCATTTACAAACAAAATGCATTACTGCGCGGAGGAGGCTGTTGGGGAGCATGAAGTTAAGAGATGCTGAAATACTAGTCATGACAGATTTGGCGAGCTTCTTTCGTGGGGTGGCGTGGCAAAGCGGTCTGTGGTGCTGAATTTAAGCACCAGTCTCTATCGAGTTGTTGCTGCCGATGTCACAACTCCACTGTTGTCAACACTTGTATACGAAAGGGCTATGCGTGTTCTGACGGTTTTGATTTGAGTATTTGTGACTGTTGATCTCTGGGTCGTGGACATGGGTGTTTTCATTTTCTTACTGGGTCTCAGCTCTCCATTCCACTTCCACTGTGGGCAGCCTCACTCCTTCATTGATGCGTCTGTTTACGAGGGAAAAGTCTCTTCATTTCACTGCAAGTAGCCGAGACAAGTCGATCAGTGTAGGCGAATGTCCGGTGCATGGTATTCCTTTCAAAGGTGCAGGTTCCACTCCAATCGTGCATGAAAATAGCCACTTGCTGAGGGAGACTGTAAGTGACGGTCCCATTCCAAATGTAGCTGATCCGAAATTAACTGATTCAGAAGGTTCTGATGGAAACCTTAGGGAAATCTCCCTGAATGTTTAACAATTCACATGGATAATGATCTTCTTGTGTGTCCATGCGGGTTAACGCAACAAACAGCTTATTCTCGGCAACTGGCATGGGGGTGGGGTTGGGCAGGATTGTGAGTTTTCAGTGCTGGACGAAAGTGATCTGTGGGAATGAGGCAGTCAATCATTCCAAGAGCAGTTAGAGCTGATTGGCCGAAGATAACTTTCCCATGTTCTGTTTCAGAAACAAAGATAGAATTTGCCTGAAAATATCAGCAGTTCCGGCAGAATCTTGAAAATGGAAAGCAGCGTTAACATTACAGTGCCAGTGACGCTTCTTTTTTCATGTCCATCTCCCTCTGCCTTTCCCCCCCTCCGTTTCAATTCACTAAGTCCTGACGTCCACCTTTATCCTCAGCTTCCCTTTTATTATTTCCTCTCCGGCCATTTTGACAGTCACAAGATTTGTTTCAGCCATATCCCATCTCAACATTTTTTTCAGCTCTGACGGGAGGTCCTCGAACTGAATAAATAACTCT
>NW_025208614.1:0-1226 GCF_004010195.1 Chiloscyllium plagiosum | reverse complement strand
TAGGGTGGGAAGAGGTGTAATCCGTGTAGCTGTGGGAGTCGGTGGGTTTGTAAAAAACGTCAGTGTCAAGTCGGTCGTCATTAATGGAGATGGAGAGGTCCAGGAAGGGGAGGGAGGTATCAGAGATGGTCCAGGTAAATTTAAGGTCAGGGTGGAATGTGTTGGTGAAGTTGATTAATTGATCAACCTCCTTGCGGGAGCACGAGGTGGCGCCAATGCAGTCATCAATGTAGCGGAGGAAGAGGTGGGGAGTGGTGCCGGTGTAATTCCGGAAGATCAACTGCTCTACGTAGCCAACAAAGAGACAGGCAGAGCTGGGGCCCATACGTGTTCCCCTGGCTACCCCTTTGGTCTGGAGGAAGTGGGAGGATTCAAAAGAGAAATTGTGAAGGGTGAGGACCAGTTCGGCCAAACGAATGAGAGTGTCGGTGGAAGGGTACTGTTGGGGACGTCTAGAGAGGAGGAAACAGAGGGCTTGGTTGACCTGGTCATGGCGGATGGAGGTGTAGAGGGATTGGATATCCATGGTGAAGATGAGGCGTTGGAGGCCGGGGAAACGGAAGTCTTGGAGGAGGTGGAGGGCGTGGGTGGCTTCTCGAACGTATGTGGGGAGTTCCAGAACTAGAGAGGATAGGACAGTGTCGAGGTAGGTGGAGATGAGTTCAGTGGAGCAGGAGCATGCTGAAACAATGGGTTAGCCAGGGTGGTCAGGCTTGTGGATCTTGGGAAGGAGGTAGAACCAGGCAGTGTGGGATTCCCGGACAATGAAGTTGGAAGCTGTGGGTGGGAGATCTCCTGAGGTGATGAGGTTCTCTATGGTCTGGGAGATGATGGTTTGGTGATGGGGATGGGGTCATCGTCGAGGGTGCAGTAGGAAGAGCTGTCCTCGAGTTAGCGTTTGGCTTCAGTGGTGTAGAGGTCAGTGCGCCAGATGACCACTGCACCCCCTTTATCTGCTGGCTTGATGGTGAGGTTGTGATTAGAGCAGAGGGATTGGAGGGCTGCGCGTTGTGAGGGTGAGAGGTTGACTCGTTATGTTACTGATGGCCAGATACCAGTCGGTGAGGCCTTTCAGTCCGTCTAGTATGCTCTGCCATGTGATTATGGCAGAGGTGGGTCTCAACATCATTCTCTAGCATTCTTCCTACAATGCTTACTCTATCTGATTTTAGTATTCAGTGCGTTTTCCAACGTGGGTCTGAACCCGGCCCCCTCCGTGTATATTG
>NW_025208613.1:0-14987 GCF_004010195.1 Chiloscyllium plagiosum | reverse complement strand
TTTGAGTTGTTGTAGCCAGAAGCTGCCATTGATTTTTTGATTTTTTTGACGTAATGTCTGACCCTTGATCTGATTGTGTCTGTGGGCACTACGGTTTTGGTGAAAAAATTGAATAACTTCTTTACAATCGTGTTAGACGTCATATTGCACAATGGACCAGCCATTGCAAATGTTCTGGAAACATCCATTACTGTTAGCAAATACTGGTTCTCACCTGTTGTTTTAATAGGGGTCCTACACAATAAATTAAGACTCATGTGAAAAGTTCCTTAAGTAAAGCAAAAGGTATTAAAGGTGGGGGTTTTATTACTGCCTGTAGTTTTCCAATTAACTGGCAAACATGACATATCTGGCAAAACTCAATTGCATTATTGTGTAGTCCAGGACAGCAAAGAAACATATTTGTATTTTTGTTGACGGCTTTCTCACATCTGAATAAGTCACTTACAATAGCCCATGTGCCATTCATACACCTCTCATCCATAATGATTGGGGTGGTACGATGGCTCAGTGGTTAACACGGCTGCTTCACAACGCCAGTGATCCTGATTCAATCCCACTCTCGGGCGACTGTCTGTGTGGAGTTTCCACATTCTCCCCGTTTCTACATAGGTTTCCTGCGGGTGCTCCGGTTTCCTCCCACAATCCAATATGTGTGCATACTCAATGAAGTGCCCATGCTAAATTGTTCAGTACTGCTTACGGATGCGTAAGTTAGGTGCATTAGTCAGTGATAGTTGTAGAGTAAAGGGGACTGAGTTTGGGAGGGACACTCTTCGTTGGGATGCTGTGGACTTGTGGGGCTGAAGGGCGTGGAACCACTTTGTAGCGAATCCAAGAATGTTTCCAAAGAAACCACTCTCAACATGAAACGACCATCGATCCATTTGTCATCTGGCTGAATACGTGATTCCTAAAAAATGACATTGTTAATAAAATAGCAATATTTGCGTATACATTCGGATTTTTTTCATGAACGTCGCTTAATGCAATCACATAACATAGAACATGGGACATTATAGAGCAGCATACGGCTTTCGGCCCTCGTCATTATGCCGACCTGTGGAACCAATTGGAACTCTATCTATCCTCCACTACTCCATTTTTATCCATATCTTTATCAAATGACCATTTAAATACCCTTAATGTTGGGAAGTCTCCCACTGTTGCATACAGGGCATTCCACACCCCTACTCGTCTCCGTTAAAATTAACTACTTCTGACATCTGTCCTATATGCATCTCCCCTCAACTTAAAGTTGAGTTCCCTCGTGGTAGCCATCACCATCCAAAGAAAAAAATGCTCTCAGTCTCCACCCTGTGTAACCCTCTGATTAGCTTATGTTTCTCATTTAAGTCAACTCTCAACCTTCTTCTCTGTAACGAAAACAGGCTCAGGTTCTTCGCTTGACCTCAGAAGCACTTCCCTCCATGCCAGCCAGGTAACATTCCAGTAAATCACCTCTGAACCTTTTAGAAATCTTCCAAAGTAACTTCAAACCTTCATTTTTATAGCAATACATCTGAGCTAAAAATGTCTACAGCATTATCTGTATACTCCTCATTTATGTGGATCACCTGTTCAACCAGAGTCTGTACTAATTCCACTTCAATCTTGTTATCTTAACTCTTGAATGTCTCTGGTTCAACTGGCGACTTGATGACCTCGATACCACACACTCGGAAAACATACACTGATCTGTGTCCTGCAAGAGTAGAGTTGCCTGCGTTCCAACTGGCTTTCCCATCACAGCAGGCTGCATTCCTACCGGTGAACCGGCCATGTCAAGAGTAAATACAAATTGTATTATGGAGCTGAACATTTGTTCAGTACTCCTAATACGACTTCTCCACACTTCATTGGACAATCTCACCTCATTTTACATGTGTGCGCTCTTCTTGTTTCAGCATGAATTCGTGTTACTGGCAACTTTTCTGGCAGTAGTTCTTCAGAGGTACATATCTCCTCATCTTTCAGTGTCACATATTGAGAGGATGTTCTATTTATTAATCTTGTAATAACTTTCCTTGCTGCTCTTCGACAATGCAAATACACATTAACATCGTAGGCATCAGATGTGATAACATCTGACACTTAATCCTTAACAAATTCCTGTCCAAGGTGTATATTCTGCTGAAGCTTTCTAACCTCCACTGTGCTTTCCGTCACCACTCCAACAAAATTCACAGCCTTATGCTTTATTCCTACATCTGGCTTCGCAATGTTTAACCTAACACAGCAACACTGTAATCTCTTGTGGCCTATTTTATTGCAGTGTAAACATCGAAAATTTTTAACTTTTTTTCATTCAAAGGTTTCCTTTTACCCTGTCATAAGTCATTCTTATGATCTTCAATGAGAACTACATTTTCCTATTTTGGTGAGGATTTGTCTTATCCTCAATTTCTTGTATAGACTGAAATTGATGTTGGAAGCCGAACTTTGATGTTTAGACCAACTCTTAAACATCAGCCACTTCAGCTGCTAATCTTGCAATTTTCTCTCTCTGCTCTTCCACAAGAGTTCTTGCTACTTCAGAATTTTTGAACTTTTCCAAAATTAATTTCTCTGTAAGAGCGTCCTATGTTTGCTGGAAATGTGTTGCTGGAAAAGCGCAGCAGGTCAGGCAGCATCCAGGGAACAGGAGAATCGACGTTTCGGGCATAAGCTTATGCCCGAAACGTCGATTCTCCTGTTCCCTGGATGCTGCCTGACCTGCTGCGCTTTTCCAGGAACACATTTTCAGCTCTGATCTCCAGCATCTGGAGACCTCACTTTCTCCGTCCTATGTTTGCTCTACTTTAATGTCCTTTTCCGCCTATTAAAATTCGCTCGTTTGATCCTTTTACTCTCCACATAGCTTTGACCAGGATTCCTTCTTAGATTCGTGAAATTCTTTCTTTCGGCTTCTGGAACATACTCTGATTCACTTAAGATGGCTTTCTCCGTCTCCTCATGCGCCCCATATACCTCCTCTGATAGGAATTGGAATTCCTCACTGACTCTATCGACAAGTTTGTTTGGATCAGCAAAACCGACATGGTAACTCCCCACCAAATTCTTTTCGCCATTTTTGAAAAGAAGTTGAAGTCTTCCACATCGTTCTCATCAAATTTACACAAATTTTTAATATCTTCAAATATCTTCTCAACAGGCCTTTCGCTCCCATGTGCCTGCTCTTACTCACTCTCTTCCTCACAAATTTTACGTTCATCCTTCACCTTCATTCTTTTAACCAGACTTTTCTCTCTTGGTGCTAATATCCGAAGTTCAAACTTCGTCTCTGTCTTCCTTTCCTCTCTCTCTCTCTCCTTCTCTCCCTGCTGCCTATTTTTCTTTTTTTCTTTTAGTCATATTTCAAACTGTTTCATTTCTGCTGCCCTTCCTTGTTTTGTTTTGCCTCTTATTCTTCCTTCTTTATTTTAAAATGAAGTTCGACCATCTTTAAAAATTCTGAAGGTCTTTTCAGCCAAGACTGCACAAAATGAAACAGACGAGAGAAAAACTTAGCTGGGAGAACTAGCCACCCACTTTTCCCCCCAGATGTGATCGACGATGCCCTCCACCGCATCTCCTCCACTTCGCGCTCCTCCGTCCTTGAGCCCCGCCCCTCCAATCGCCACCAGGACAGAATCCCACTGGTCCTCACTTACCACCAACCTCCATGTACAGCGTATCATCCATCGTCATTTCCGCCACCTCCAAACGGACCCCACCACCAGGGATATATTTCCCTCCACTCTCCTATCAGCGTTGCGAAAAGACCACTCCCTCCGTGATTCCCTCGTCAGGTCCACACATCCCACCAACCCAACCTCCACTCCCGGCACCTTCCCCTGCAACCGCAAGAAATTGAAAACTTGCGCACACACTTCCCCCCTTACTTCCCTCCAAGGCCCCAAGGGATCCTTCCATATCCGCCACAAAGTCACCTGCACCTCCACGCATATGATTTATTGCATCCGCTGCACCCGATGTGGCCTCCTCTATATTGGGTAGACAGGCTGCCTACTTTCAGAGAACACCTCTGAGACACCTTGACCAACCAACCCAACCACCCCGTGGCTCAACACTTCAACTCCCCCTCCCACTCCACCAAGGACATGCAGGTCCTTAGACTCCTCCATCGCCAGACCATAGCAACACCACGGTTGGATGAAGAACGCCTCATCTTCCGCCTATGAACCCTCCAACCACAAGGGATGAACTCAGATTTCTCCAGTTTCCACATTTCCCCTCCCCCCACCTTGTCTCAGTCAAATTCCTCGAACTCAGCACCGCCTTCCTAACCTGCAATCTTCTTCCTGAACTCTCCGCCCCCACCCTCACTCCGGCCTATCACCCTCACCTTGACATCATCCCACCTATCGCATTTCCAACGCCCCTCCCACAAGTCCCTCCTCCCTACCTTTTATCTTAGCCTGCTGGACACATTTTCCTCATTCCTGAAGAAGGGCTCATGCCCGAATCGTCGATGCTCCTGCTCCTTGGATGCTGCCTGACCTGCTGCGCTTTTCCAGCAACACATTTTCAGCTATTATAGGATAAACCAAACAGAGAACAGCCAGGGAATTCCTAGAGGCAAGGCACTCATCCCCAGCTTCAATCAACAAGCACATCGACCTGGACCCAATATACTGACCACTGCAACGGACAGCTGGAACTGACAGCCGGAAGCGGCAGATTCAAATCAATATAAATGCTGGAGCTAATATTTTCCTGTCCAGTTCCTCACTGTAACATTCATAGTGAAAAGTGAACAATTCCAGTTCTTGTACATGCCTACTTTCGAAAGCACTGTGTGTCATTTAGGATCCACCAGAGCTTCCGCACTACCCTCTGATATACTTGCAGTATTAACAGAGAATGTTCAGTCATGTTCTCTTCCTTGAACATGACTCGTCCACATCCTGCCCAAAATGGGTAAACGTTACTTTCTGTGGTCCAAATGATGCTGAAGCGAAAGGGGTTAAGCAAATCTGTTATTTCACAGCTTCCAATTATCACCAGTCCCTGCAGCACTGAACAATGTCACTGGGGAGTTTCTCTCTTATGTTAGAAAGAGTCATCCTTTTCACTGAAGTGTTCCATCCTGTCCATGGGAGCATCGTCTCTGCAGTTAGTGTCAACGGTAATTCTAGAGAGAGAAAGGGGTACAGCGAAATTGGGATAGAAAAAGTGTGAGATCAGATCTGAAAGCAGGAGACAGGAACTTCACAATAAGTGATCACAAGCGAAGAAACATCGACAGTACCATTACATCAATGGATCAGAATCTGAGAACAAAGGACTGGAATATACCTGCAATGGATAAGAATCTGGAAACAATACACTGTAATGTTACAAAGTATTTCAGGAGTCTATCTTGGTATCTTTTCGTACTTTCTACATATTATGATAGTTTGTCATTACGAACCCGAATACGATATGTACTTTATATCATTGAATGTTATTACTATCCCATCATTGGTTTTGTAGGAATTTCAGGTAAGTCTTGCTATCCAACTATTGACTCGAAATGAAAACTACCTGTGAATTCATGAGCGTCGTTGCCAATTGTTCTCTTTCTTATCTCCGAATAAACTGTCCTCTTTCTTTTGTTGACACTCTATATCTGGAAGTTGGGCATTTAAGTCTGTTTGGTTTTTTGAAGTACATGAGGCAAGTTTTGAATTCGGTGGTGCCAAAGCTATGTATAAATGTTCATTCTTCAGTATGTAAATCTCAATTCGTATCCGCCTTGACCAGTTAAGATTGGGAAGATCAAAGCTGCCTGCTTCAGATCAGCACACACCTGTTGCCTGTCTACTGACTCCACTCCATCATAGCATGAGTTTGAAACAGGCTGCTCCGCCTTTAAATTATTTTCTTGTTTTCAATGTGAAATACCGAAAAAGAGAAAACAATAGAAGCAGTCAAACAAATGGCCATTCCAGCCTGGTCCCCCATTCTGCATCATCCGGGCTTATTGTCCAACTTGTCTCGCGTTTTCACTTTCTCCCAATATCCTTGGATCTCTTCGAGCTAATGCTATTATCCAAATGTTTCATGAAATATAAGTATTTTGTTCTCAACATCTTTTCTGTGGCAGGGACTTCTGAAGGATCATCGCTGTCTTGGTGAACTTGGATTGTTACTGGTGTAGTTAAGTATTTGGTTAGTGTTTGTCAGTTTTCTGTATACGCAGGTTTGTAGTTCTCCGTTGTCCTTTCTTTCGACTGTGACGTCCAGGAATGCGAGTTTGTTGGCGGTTTCTTCCTCTTTGGTGAACTTTATTCCTGTGATGGTGTTGTTGATGATGTTAAATGTCTCTTCTATCTTGTTTCGTTTTGTGATGTCAAAGGTGTCATCTACATAGCGGACCCAGATTTTTGGTTTGATGGTTGGTTGGGCTGTTTGTTCTAGTCTTTGCATTACCGCTTCTGCTATGAATCCTGATAGCTGAGATCCCATGGGTGTGCCGTTGATTTGTTTGTAGATTATGTCGTTTAAGGTGAAATGGGTGGTGAGTCACAGGTCCACGAGCTTCATGATGTTTTCGTTGGTAATGTGATCAATGGTGGTTCGGGTGTGTGTGATGGTCTCTTTTAAAAGTGTGGTAATTGTTTCCTTTGCCAGACCGATGTTGATGGAGGTGAACAGTGCAGTTACGTCAAATGAGATCATTGTTTCGTCTTCCTCTATTTTGGTGTTTTTGATGATTTTTAGGATGGAGTGCTGTGACTCTTCTACTAGGTATTTCAGTTTTGCGTGTACATAGTCACAGCACTCAATCCACTCCACCCAGGAATTCCAAAAATTCAACGTAACACCACTCCAACCACAACGCCATAAACAAACACATAGATCTAGATGCTATCTATCAACCCCTCAGAAAACGAACAGTCAATGACATAACCACACATCCCAGGAACCCCACCCAGGACAAACATATAAATAGAAAGCAGGAAACAACAGCTTCGCTTCACATGGAGGTCGCCACTGATGATGTTACCTAGCCAGGTAATGAAACGTCTGGATACCAAACCTACAGCTGAGCGAGCAAACCTACACACTAAACCTTAAGCTGAGCTACAAGCCTTCACAAAACTTGCAATTGTTGCAGTGACAGTGAACGGAAGATTGTACATTTCCAAGTACAGTTGGTGAGTGGCTGAGAGAGGAAATGGGAACAAAAGCGTTTTTGGAAAATCGCTGGAGTGTGGTTGGAGAGCATTTGGCCCAATAATCCACACTGACGCTCTGAAGCGTATCCCAAACAAACCTATTTCTCTCCTTGATATTTATCAAATTTAATGCAACAATTCTACACATCTGTGAACATTATAGCGAAGGTAGCATGGCTAATTCATCCATTCTGCACAAACTTGGACTGCAGGAGGAAAGCAGAGCACCCAGAAGAAACCCACGCAAACGCAGTGATATTGTGAAAGATCCACACAGGCAGTCGCCCGAGACGGCAGTAGAACTCAAGCATATTGCAGTGTGAGGCAATAGCATTAACCACTGCACAAGCATGCCACACCATTGTGTGAAGATGTATCTGCTGCCAGTGTCCTTCTCGGGTGTTAATGATCGTTCGTTTGGTTGGTGTTACAGTGTTGATCATACTCATTGCTGCTTGATGTTGGATGAGAGGATCTGTATGAATGTAATGCCAATTAAGCAAGTTGCGATAAGATGCACAGAGGATGCATCGTTTTGTTGGGTTTGAACAAATTCACGCAAGTGGCGAGTATTCCTTCACACTCCTGACGAATTGTGCCTTGTAGATAGTGAATAACCTTTGGGGAGGATTCAGGAGGGAGCTACATTCTGTAAGATTCCTCGACACCAACCTGCTGTTGTTGTTCTTCACGATAGAGGACTGCTGAGGCAGTAATGTTAACTGTATTCAAGATTATTATCCTGACATTAGGGCGTTTAAGGAATAAGGCAGGGCAGTGACCATGTGGACGATCAGATCAGCCACTACCTGACTGACAGAAAAACCGACAGAGGCGCAGGGGCAGAGGATGACACAAAGGTTGAGTCGATGAGTCAGTACAATCCGAGCTCGCAACATATAATTTGAGAAAATGTGTGATTCTGTGGTTATTGGAAGGTAGAGTAGAGGAATTATAAACTATTCAAATGGATAACTCCACAGTTTGAATGCTTCTGCATAGTAGCGAATTTAATTCTAAATCTCTGCTTCCAAATTCTGCCCATGCAATAATCTCCAGTAGTCGCATTCGATTCCTTTGTTATCCAATTGTTTTCCAATTGTTATCCGCACTTTCCATTTCCTGAACTCTGGATGTCACCATTAAAGACAACTTCCCTCTTACATTGCAGTTTTGATTTTTTAATATGCTTCCCCTGCGTCAATAATTAACACAAATTAATCAGTAAAAAAGGAACGAACTGCCGCTATCATAAATCAGGAGCATAAACATATGCTGTTTGAAAAGCTGTGCAGGTTTGCAACATCTTTGAAGGGAAATCAAAGTTAACCTTTCAGGTTCGGTGCCCCTTACTCAGAACAAGCTTCAATCAATCCTCCTTCGAACTGAGATTATATTATCTTGCCTGATGTTCCCTCACCGTGTTTATTTCTCTTCCTCACAGTTAACTTAATCACAATTAGGATCCTGAGTCGCGGAGGATGCGGTCTTTCCACTTGTATCACAAGTTATCTGATCAGCATGGCAGCTTCAGATCTACTTGTGATTATTCTCGATCTGATTTTGAGGCACTTGCCGATCTTTTATCCAAGAACATTTTATTCATTGTTGGAACTGCCTATATGTAACATCCATGCTGTTCTGCTTTATTCAGTCACTGACTGCTCTGTGTGGTTTACGGTCGCATTTACCTTTGATCGATTTGTGGCGATTTGTTGCCAGAAACTGAGAAATAAGTATTGCGTTGAGAAAACAGCGACCATAGTTCTGGGAACAGTGACTGCCGTGAGCATCTTAAAGAACATTTTCTGGTACTTTGCCTAAACGAGTGAGTATCAACACGTCAACTTCCCGTGGTTTTGTGTTGCAACGGATTATGTTCAGGTCTCTCTGGTCTGGGTAACAGTGGAGTTCCTGCACAACATATTAACACCATGTGTTCCATTTCTGCTGATTTTACTGTTCAACATCTTCACAGTCAGACACATCTTAGTGAGCAGCAAATCCCGCAGGCGACTCCGCTCTTCTCGTAATAATGAAAATCACAAAGACACAGAGATGGAGAGTCGATGGAGATCCATCATTTTGCTCCTGGCCATTTCCACGAACTTTATCCTGTTATGGTCAACTTTAATGATTTATTCAGTTTGGAAGCGGATGTTTAATTTAGGTTTCAGATATGTTTGGATGGATGAATGTGTGCAAGAATTGGGTTTCATGTTGCAGCGCCTGAGCTGTTGCACTAACACTTGTGTCTTCGTCGTGACCCAGAGTAAGTTTAGAGAACAGCTAAAGAATATTCTGAAATATCGCTTCACCCTCTTTCTTCGATGTTTGCAATGAGGAAAGAATAGGATTTCTAGAGATGCACCGGATTTTAGGAATGGTTTTTGGTAGCTGCTTATGAACCTAAAATCTTTAACACCATTTATGAACTTTTAGAAAAGTTCGTAGTTTGTTTAATCAACTACAATCCTGACTGTAATTTCTTACATAGCAGCATAAGAACTAAAAACTGGGAAAGCTATTCCCGCCCTTGAACTTGTTCCACTATTTAATATGATCAAGGTTGATCTCATCTTGGCCTCAATTCCACTATTTTGCCTGATCTGCACAACCCTTTAATCCATTGCTGATTACACATTTATCCATACGCACTTCAATTTATTCACTGTTCTGTCTTCTCACCACATTCAAGCAGGGTGAATCCCTTAAATAAAACTATAGAACATATAACGTAGAACATTACAGCGCAGTACCGGGCCCTTGACCCTCTATGGTTAGCCGACCTTTTCAAATAATCTGAAGCCTATCTATCCGACACTATTGCATTTTCATCTATATGTTTATCCAATGACCGTTAAATACAGTTAACGTTGGTGAGCCTACCCGTCTTGTAGACAGGGCGTTCCACGGTCCTACTAATGCCTGAGTTAACAAACTAATTCTGATATTGGTCCTATGTCTTTCATCCTTTTATTTATAGCTATATCCCCTAACAGCCTGGGTGGCAAATTTCAACGTTTTTTGTACATGAACAACAAAATCTCCCTGCTCTTCTACACGTTGAAGAATCTTACCATTAGCCCAGCACTCTGTATTCCTGTTGCTGGTTCCAAAGCTAATCAACTCAGCATTTTCCGCATTAAATTCCATTTGCCTCCTCTCAGTCCATTTCTGCAGCTTATCCTATGTCACTCTGTAACTTTCAACATCCTTCAGCATGATCCAAACCTTCATGGGCATGACTGTCATCTGTAAATTAACTAACCCATCCTTCCGCTTCCTCATTGAGGTCATTTACAAAAATGATAAACACCAAAGGCGCCAAAACGGATCCTTGCGGTACAACACTAGTAACTGAATTCGAAAATGAACGTCTCCCAGCAACCACCACCCTCGGTCTTCTTTCAGAACCAATTTCGGATCCACACAGCTAAATCCCCTTTAACCCCATGCCTCCGTACTTTGTATAACAGCCTACCGTGGGGAACCTTGTCAAACACCTCACTGAAATTCATAGTTAGGACACCAAACGCTTTACACTTATCCACCTGTTTTTTGGCCAAATTTGTGAGGCACAAAATTGTCTTCATACAACCGTGTTGACTATCCCTAGTCAACGTTTTCCGCTCCAGATGATTATAAATTCTGTCTCTGCTAATATTTTCCAACGCTTTATGCACAACTGAAGTAAGGTTCACTGCTCTATCATAACCAGGATTATCTCTTCCTGAACAAGGGAACGCAATTTGCTATCCTCCAGCCTCCTGGCAGTATTCCTGCCGACAATGATGACATCAAGATCATCAAACGGCTCACCTACCTCTCCGACTCTCTAACTCTCTGAGACTCTGTGTGACAATCTTTCACTCTCTGACACTCGTTGCCTTTCTGACTCTGTGTGACTCTATGCGAATCTCTGACTCCGTGTGACTCCCTGTATCTCTCTGAGAATCTGTCTGACTCCCTGTGACTCTCTGTGTCTCTTTGCGGCTCTCTGTGACTCGGTGCCTCTTGTGTCTCTGTCTGCGACTGTCTGTGAATCTCTGTGATTCCATGTCACTCTGTGACTCTCTGTGAATCTCTGTCACTCGGTCTGAATCTCTGTGACTCTTTGCGGCTTTCTCTGGCTCTCTGTGTATCTCGGTAACTTTTTGTGACACTCTGTGACTCTCTGACTCTTTGTGACTGTCTCTGACTGTCTTTGAATATGTGATTCTCTGTGACTCTCTGTGACACTCTGACTCTCTGTGACCTTCTGTCATTCTCTGTGACTATGACTATGACTCTCGACGTCTGTGACTTTCTGTGACTCTCTGATTCTCTATGACTCTCAGACATTTTGTGACAACCTGTGACTCCTTGATTCTCTCTTCGACTCTCTGAGTCTCCCTGACACTGTGAGAATCTCTGACTATATGTGCCTCCCTGTGACTCTCTGACACACTGTGACTCTTTGTGAGTCTCTATGACTCTCTGTGATTCTCTGTGACTCATTGAGACATTCTGTGACTCTCGGACTTGCTGATAATATCTGTGGCACTCTGAGTCTTTGTTACTATGTGTGACTGTCCGTGACTGGCTGACTCTATGATGCTCCGACTCCCTAGACTGACTCTTCGCGACTCACAGTGAATCTCTGTGACTCTGTGACTCTCTGTGAATCTCTCTGATCCTCTGTGACTCTCTGACCCCCGTGACTCTCTAACTCTCTGTGACTGACTGGGAGTTTGTGACTCTCAGTTACCATCTGGGACACTGTGACTCTCTTTGATGCTCTCTGATTCTCTGTTGGGCTCTGTGTCTCGCTGTGACACTGTGTATCTCTCGTGACTCTCTCACTCTCTGTGACTCTGACACACTGTGACTCTCTGTACGTTTGAGTGGCTCTCTAACCCTCTTTATCTCTCTGTCACTCTCAGTGATACTCAGTGACACTTCCTGACTCCGTAACTCTCTGTGACAATCTGCGACTCTCTCTGAAACTCTGTGATTCTCTGTGACGCTGTGTGACTCTATAAGACTCTCTGACTCTCTGTGACTCTATAACTCTCTGTGAGACTCTGACTATCTATGACACTCTGTGAGTTTCTGTGTCTCTGTGCCTCTCTGTGGCTCACTGACATGCTTTGACTCTCTGTGACTCTCTGTTACTCTATGAGACTCTCTGTGACTCTTTGACTCCCTGTGACTCTCGGTCTCTCTGTGACTCACTGTCTCTCTGTGATTCTCTGTTGCTCTCTGAGACTCTTTGCGACTCTCTGTGATACTCTGTAACACTCTGTGAATCTCTGTGACTCTCTCTGTCTCTCTTTGACACCCCGACTCAATGTGACTCTGCAATATCTGAAGCTAAGCGATATCTGTGTCTTTCTGTGAGTCTCTGAGTCTGTGACTTTGTAACTCTCTGTGACTCTCTGTGACACTTTGTGAGTCTCTGACTCTCTGTGGTTCTCTGTCACTTATTGTGACATTCTGTGGCACTCTGTCTGCGACTCCCTATTACTCTGTGACCTGCTAACTCTCTGTGATTCGCTGACTCACGGTGAATCTCTGTGACTCTCTCTGACTCTCTGTGACAATCTGACTCAATGTGACTCTGCATGGCACACTAATACAATGTGACTATCTCTGTCTCTCTGTGAGTCTCTCAGTCTCCGACTCTAACTCTCTGTGACACTCTGTGATTTTCTGTGACTTATTGTGACATGCTGAGACTTTCAGACTCGCTGAAAATATCTGTGACACTCTAAGTCTCAGTTACTCTGTGTGACTCTTCGTGACTGCTGACTCTCTGTGATTCTCTGACTCCCCAAACTGACTCTCGGTGACTCACAGTGAATCTCTGTGGTTCTCTGTAACTCTCTCTGAACCTCTGTGATTCTCTGTGACTCTCTGACTCCCTGTGACATTCGGACTCTTTGTGACTGACTATGACTTTGTGACTCTCCTTAGATTAAATTAGATTACTTACAGTATGGAAACAGGCCCTTCGGCCCAACAAGTACACACCGCCCCGCCGAAGCGCAACCCACCCATACCCCGACATTGACCCCTTACCGAACACTACGGTCATTTTAGCATGGCCAATTCACCTGACCTGCACAGACTCTCTGTGATTATCTGTGACTCTGTGGCTCTCTGTGATTTTCTCTGACTCTCTGCGGGGCTCTGTGAATCTCTGAGACTCTATGAGACTCTCTGTGACTCTCGCACTCCCTGTGACTCTCTGACACACTGTGACTCTCTGTAAGTTTATGTGATTCTCTAAGTCTCTTTATCTCTCTGTGACTCTCTGCGATTCACAATGACTCTCCGTGGGTCCGTAACTCTCAGTGACAATCTGAAACTCTGATTCTGTGTGACTCTGGGTGGCTAATACTCTCTGTGACTCTATAGCTCTCTGTGAGAATCTGTGACTATCTGTGACACTCTGTGACTCTCTGTGACTCTCTGCCTCTCTGTGACTCTCTGACTGTCCCTAACTCTCTGTGGCTCTCTGTTACTCTATGAAACTCTCTGTGACTTTCTGTGACACTCTTTGCCTCTCTGCCTCTCTGTGACTCATTGTCTCTCTCTGTGATTTTCAGTTACTCTCTGAGACACTCTGTGACTCTCTCTGACCCTCTGTGACACTCTGACTCAATGTGACTCTGCGTGACTCTCTGATGCCATGTGAATATTAGTGTCTTTCTTTGATTCTGAGTCTCTGTGACTCTGTAACTCCCTTTGACTCTCAATGACTCTCTGTAGTTCTCTGTGACTCATTGTGACATTCTGTGATTCTGACTCGCTGTCAGTATCTGTGACAATCTGACTCTCTGTGACTCTCTGACTCCCTAGACTCTCTGACTGTCTGTGACTCACTAGGATTCTCTGTGACTCTCGGTCACTCTCTGTCACAATCTGACTCGGTGACTTTCTGACTCTCTCTGGAGGAGAAAGTGAGATCTGCAGATGCTGGAGATCAGAGCTGAAAATGTGTTGCTGGAAAAGAGCAGCAGGTCACGCAGCATCCAGGGAACAGGAGAATCGACGTTTCGGGCATAAGCCCTTCTCCAGGAATGACTCTCTCTCCCTATTACTGGTTTCACTAGCAATGGGCACCGGCAAAAAAAGAGATAATATCTCTATTTGCTCTAAGCTTCCACCCTATACGTCTGAATTCCTGCCATAAATCCGGATGCATTTTCCAACCTTTCTCATTCGTAAATACGTGGATCAAGTCTTGGGGTGCTCTTTTCCCCCTCAAGGATCTCGAAAACTTCATTGCGACATCACTAACCCTGACACCTGCGAGGTAACCCATTAAACATGAGTCTCTCTATTTATCACATAATGACCTATCTGTCCCTTTGGCGTTGCATCCTCAATGACGAATGCTCTGCTAATCGCCGCCCCCCTTCCTTTCCGGGCAACAAGGCAAGACTCTGTGCCAGAGACTTGTACCCCATGGTTTACCTGTGATAAGCTACTCTTCCCAACAATATCCAAAGCAGAATAATGTTATTGAGGGGAACGGCTTCGAGGCTACCTGCACTGCCTGCCGGTTCGCTTTCCGTCTCCTGACTGTAACTTTAGAACATAGAAAACTTACAGTGTGGGAACAGCACCTTTCCACCCAACATGTCCATACCGACCCTCCGAAGATTAACCCCCCCCCCCCCCCCCCCATATCCACATCCTTATTGCTCTACCTTTCCCCTGACTAATGCACCTAACACTATGGGCAATTTAGAATGGCCAATCCAACAAACCTGCACATCTTTCGAACGTGGGAGTAAACCGGAGCACTTGGAGAAAACCCACGCAGAAGCA
>NW_025208612.1:13704-14983 GCF_004010195.1 Chiloscyllium plagiosum | reverse complement strand
AATTCGATGATAGTATAATTTCCTGTTGACTCGCTGGCTTACAGATCAGTAACCAACAGAAAATAGGTCAATGTCAAGATCATACCCATTTTATTTAAAACAATTTGTCAAAGCTAATCAGCATGTGTGTATGTGAATGTAACTAAGACACAAAAAAACCTGCAGACACTAGAATCCAAACTGGCCAAGAAGGAGGCTGGAAGAACACAGCAAGCCAGGCAGCATCAGCTGGTGGAGAAGTCAATGTTCCCCATGTAACCCTTCTTCAGGCCTGGGGGTGGGTGTAAGGGGAACTGTAGGAAAAGGAGGAAGGGGGTTGGTGTTGGGGTGGAGGGTTTTGGATGGCGAGAGTGGCGATAGGTGAACACATGAAGAGGATACGGCTGGTTGGTCAATGGGAGGAGTGAATCTGGTTGGAGGTAAGGGTCGGTCAGGGGAATGGAAGGGAGGAGGAGGGGCTGGGAAAGGAGTCGGGGATGAGAAGGGAGGTTATTTGAAACCAGAGAACTCAATGTTGAGACCTCTGAATGCTGCCCAGGTGAAAGATGCGGTGTTGTTCCTCCAATCTGTGCTCTGATTCACTGTGGCAATGGAGGACGCTGAGGATGCTGATTTCGGAGAGGGAATGGGAAGGGGAATTGAAATGGACACTGACTGGGTGATCAGGTCGGCCCCTGTGGGCCCAGCTGGGATGATTGGTGAAGCGTTCCCTTAGTTTACATTTGGTCACCCTGATGGAGGGAAGGCCGCAACGGGAGCACCAGACACAGTAAACTAGATTGTAAGGGAGGTAGGTGGACCTCTGTTTCACTGGGAAGGACTGTTTGGGGACCTGGATGGAGGGATCAGCACTCTGTCCCTCAACATTCCACCCCTCTACCCACCCAAAACAGTTTCCCACTCTCCATCCATTATCTGCTGTTCCCCTTACATCCACCCCCAGTTCTGAAGAAGGGTTACTCCTGAAACATTGATGTCTCCACCACCTGATGGTTCCTGGCTTGCTGTGTTCTTCCAGCATCCTGCTTGTCTATCAATGTCATTTACTGAGCTTGGTTAGTTCCATAATAATGCCCTCACCCCATTTGTATTGATCACTTTTCCTCAATTAAGCCCCCCTGTAAACAGTTTACTGAAGAAGAATATTCTAGATTTCCAATCTCTCAGCGTGAAAGAGCTTCCTGACACTACTCCAGAATGACCTGGCAGCAGACTCTCTGTTGTGTTTGACCACTCCCCTCTTCTCCTGAGGGGTAGTTACTATCTATCTGTTCCTGAG
>NW_025208612.1:10054-12707 GCF_004010195.1 Chiloscyllium plagiosum | reverse complement strand
TTCCTTCTCCCTCTCCTTGAGCCAAGCATCCAGTAAGCTGCACCTGAACGGAGATCCTTCTTTCTACTCCAACATTTCCTCTCGGTTACTTTCCACTTGCTCCCCAGCCTGGTTGGAGAGCAGTGTTTGTGACAGCCCCATTTGGAAGATGGTCCGGCAATTCCAGACCATTCTCCTGAAGGGTTAGACCTTGTCCTTGATCTGGGAGGAGGCCTTTGCAGCTGGGCTGTTGATCAGATCATTGCTCTTCACCTCGATGTCATCGAATTGACTCATGACCCACGGGTACTGAGTGACCAGACCACTACTGACCTCACGGGAAAGCTGAGTGGCTTTTGAGTCCAGCTTCTTCAGAGGGTGCAACCAGACTCTTGGGGGCACTGTGTTCTCTCTCCGTTCACCCAGCAGCTTGGGCAGCATTGAGGAAACGCTGACAGCCTCCTGGTAGTTCACTGGGTTTCTGATAAGGAAGAAGTCCCAATGAAAGGAGCAGTGACATCTCTCCACATGTTTCTTCTTCTCATCTGTTATGTCACCTGAGTCCTTTCCCTCGGTTTGGAGCATGGGGATCTTTCTAATCATCACCTCTAGGTTTCACTGGATATTCCGTATGTTGCCAGTAGAGAAATGATCCTGGTCAAACAGAAAGAAGGCCTGAGCACTGTCCAACACCCCCATGACAATGTGAGTGTCTGAGCCCTGCTCAAAGACAGAAAGGGAGGTGATCTGCTGCGGCCCCAGTGAGGTCATGGTAAGCCCCTCAAACTGGGTGGGACCTCGGTACTGGATGGTGTAATGATACTATGGCTCGGAGAGCTGTATATTGTTCTGGGTTTTTATTTGAAAAAAATTGGACTGAGACATTTTGAGCAGCTTGTGAGGCCTTGGGTTTTCTTTAATTTAGACCAACAGAAGCAGCCTGAATGGTTGGGGTCAGGCTCCGGCAGAACCGAGATTTTTTGTTTCATTTTTCAGTCGCAGTTGCTGGGGTCTTGAAGTTGGGTTTGGAAGCTGCAGTACATCTCTCCGTGCTTCTCTCGGTCGGAGTTTTCTCTTGGTGTTTTATCTCCTGGGTTGGAGATTGTCATATGAGGCAATTGGTTTTCTGAATTTGCTTTTATTAAGAATGTGTTTATGGGAACGCACGATGTTGGAAAAGTTAATTATTGTAGTTAATACATTTTTGTTAATCATCTTGATAGTGTTACAACTAAGCCAGTTCTTTTATTGTTATTTTGTGTATATTTTAGTTTTCGTGTAAAGATTAAGTGTGTTTTGCTGAACATCGAGTAGTTTGACCAATCGAAATGCGACTGGAATGCGACACTCTCCTCCAAGATGGCGACTTGCGTACACTGCCATCCTGAAAATCCCACAGCCGCTGCCTCTGATTGCTGGAGAAGCTTTGCCACCATTGCTGCTACCGCTGGTCCCAAACTACTGGGAGGACGTGCTTGAGTGCCACAACTTAGATGTTACATCATCGGGCATACAGCCCACTCTCGCAGAAGTGAAAAGGAACAAAATAATGAAAGAAAGCAGATTGGAGTGGATGGGCTCTGTGCTCAAGCACCCCCCATGCAGCCCTACAATCTGTTGCCATCTTCAGTTGATAATTAGTGCATCAATTTGACATTTGAATCGTGAGCCTTAGAAATCACCATGTGTGAGACCCAAACATCTCACTGTGGAAGAGGATTATATTGTTTTTGTCATTGAGTGGAAATGATGGATGGTGGATGCTTCTTATAGAGCATTTTCGGTCGATGGGATCGCAGATATTTCGTGTTGATAGAGGAGAGCACTGGAAGTCAGTCCACCCTGTTTCCCATGCTCCTGATGTGCCAGCCCCTTAAACTGCCTCATATTCATTCCCAGGATGAGGGCATCGCTGCCCAGGCAGCATTTATTGCCCTTCCCTAAATGACCAGAGGACAGTTAAGAGTCACCCAGATTGCTGTGTCTGGAGTCACATGTAGGACAGACCAGGTAAGGATGGCAATTTCCTTCCCTAAAGGACATTAGTGAACCAGGTGAGGTTTTCTGTCAATTGATGACGTTTCATGGTCATCGTTGGATTCTTCATGGCAGATTTTTATTGAACTCAAATTCAACCATCGGCAACTCCCCTTATCAGGTTCTGCTTTACACTCACTCTGTGATTGCCCTCTTTTGTGGGCCCATACCTTTCCCGTCTGGTCGGGTCTGATCCTAATGTTCACTGCTGTCTGGAGCATGTTTTTTCTCGGCCATGGTTTATGGTTTCACCTTCAGGAGTAAACTCTGATGATTCATGCTTCAGAAGCAAGGCTGAGACTGCATTTGCAGCACAGGCAGCAGCAGGCCAGATACTTACTGATTGTGTCCCTGACAGCACCTAAGAGCGTGACTATTTGAGAACACTGGGAAGATTGTCTGCTATAGTGTCTTTTAATAACTCTTCCTGTTAATAATACAACATAGCAGTAATACCACACTCCCTACAAGTGGGGGATAAATATACTCATATACACATCTGTTGTATCCTGGAATGTTTCTGACACCACAAGATATGAATTAAAGTTAACAGTAGGAACAGGATGTTTATGAGGGTCCTCGAACAAACCAATAAACTGTTGCTTTCAGTGTGACATCAATGTCTGGGCACAATCGT
>NW_025208612.1:5846-9433 GCF_004010195.1 Chiloscyllium plagiosum | reverse complement strand
AGTGTTACAATTAAGCCAAATCTTTCCTTGTTATTTTATCTATATTTTAGTTTTCCTGTAAAGATTAAGTGCGTTTTGCTGAACATCGAGTAGTGTGACCAATCGAAATGCGACTGGAATGCGACACTCTCCTCCAAGATGGCGACTTGCGTACACTGCCATCCTGAAAATCCCACAGCCGCTGCCTCTGATTGCTGGAGAAGCTTTGCCACCATTGCTGCTCCCGCTGGCCCCAAACTACTGGGAGGACGGTCTTGGGTGCCACGACTTAGATGTTACATCATCGGGCATACAGCCCACTCTCGCAGAAGTGAAGAGGAACAAAAAAATGAAAGAAAGCAGATGGGAGTGGATGGGCCATGGGCTCAAGCACCCCCCACGCAACCCTACAACCTGTTGCCATCTTCAGTTGATAATTAATGCATCAATTTGACATTTGAATCGTGAGCCTTAGAAATCACCATGTGTGAGACCCAAACATCTCACTGTGGAAGAGGATTATATTGTTTTTGTCATTGAGTGGGAATGACGGATAGTGGATGCTTCTTATAGAGCATTTTCGGTCGATGGGATCGCAGATATTTCGTGTTGATAGAGAAGAGCACTGGAAGTCAATCCACCCTGTTTCCCATGCTCCTGATGTGCAAACCCCTTTAACTGCCTCATATTCATTCCCAGGATGAGGGCATCGCTGCCCAGGCAGCATTTATTGCCCATCCCTAAATGACCAGAGGACAGTTAAGAGTCACCCAGATTGCTGTGTCTGGAGTCACATGTAGGACAGACCAGGTAAGGCTGGCAATTTCCTTCCCTAAAGGACATTAGTGAACCAGGTGAGGTTTTCTGTCAATTGACGATGTTTCATGGTCATCACTGGATTCTTCATGGCAGACTTTTATTGAACTCAAATTCAACCATCGGCAACTCCCCTTATCAGGTTCTGCTTTACACTCAATCTGTGATTGCCCTCTTTTGTGGGCCCGTACCTTTCCCATCTGGTCGGGTCTGATCCTAATATTCACTGCTGTCTGGAGCATGTTTTTTCTCGGCCATGGTTTAAGGTTTCACCTTCAGGAGTAAACTCTGATGATTCATGCTTCAGAAGCAAGGCTGAGACTGCATTTGCAGCACAGGCAGCAGCAGGCCAGATATTTACTGATTCAGTGGATGTCTCCCTGACAGTGCCTAAGAGCGTGACTATTTGAGAATACTGGGAAGATTGTCTGCTATTGTGTCTTTTAATAACTCTTCCTGTTAATAATACAGCATAGCAGTAATACCACACTCCCTACAAGTGGGGGATAAATATACTCATATACACATCTGTTGTATCCTGGAATGTTTCTGTCACCACAAGATATGAATTAAAGTGAACAGTACGAACAGGATGTTTATGAGAGTCCTCGAACAAACCAATAAACTGTTGCTTTCAGTGTGACATCAATGTCTGGGCACAATCGTTCTGAGCTGCATTTGCTGAGCCACTGGGGTGAAAGCAGTGAGTCTTTAATCGAGGATTGGTAGACGTACTGTTAACAATATCACATGTTCTCCTACAGTCCTTGTGCCAGGAATACATTACCCAGTTTAGATGACTAGATTACTTACAGTATGGAAACAGACCCTTCGGCCCAACAAGTCCACACCGACCCGCTGAAGCGCAATCCATCCCCTACATTTACCCCTTCACCTAACACTACGGGCAACTTAGCATGGCCAATTCGCCTAACCTGCATATTTTTTTTGGACCCGCCTGAGGCGGGAATTGAACCCGGGTCTCTGGCACTGTGAGGCAGCACTGTGCTAACCACTGTGCCACCGTGCCACCCACCATATCGTGGAATATCCTCTGATGGGACTCAAGTATCCCAGAATCCCTACAGTATGGAAACAGGCTCTTCAGCCCAACAAGTCCACACCAGCCCTCCCAAGAGTAACCCAATGAGACCCATTCACCTAACCTGCACATCTTTGCACTGTGGCAGGAAACCGGACCACCCAGATACAGGGAGAATGTGCAAACTCCACATAGACAGGCGCCTGAGGGTGGAATTGAACCCGGGTCATGAGGCTATGAGAAAACAGTGTTAACCACTGAGCCACAGCACAGTGCTGCCGATGGAAGATAGCTGGTGTATCATTGAAAGCCTGTTGCAGAGAATTCTCAGGATAATTCCAGTCCCTGAATGTCAAAAAAGAAAATTATTTCACATTCCATTTTATCTGAAAACATGCAGAAAGAATTCATGATGTCAAGCATGGAGAATTACAGCTTTTGGGCGGCATGGTGGCACAGTGGTTAGCACTGCTGCCTCACAGCACCATAGACCCAGGTTCAATTCCCGCCTCAGGTGACTGACTGTGTGGAGTTTGCGTGGGTTTCCTCCGGGTGCTCCGGTTTCCTCCCACAGTCCAAAGATGTGCAGGTCAGGTGAATTGGCCATGCTAAATTTCCCGCAGTGTTAGGTAAGGGGTAAATGTAGGGGTATGGGTGGGTTGCGCTTTGGCGGGGCGGTGTGGACTTGTTGGGCCGAAGGGCCTGTTTCCACACTGTAATGTAATGTAATGCAATCTAATCTAAAAACCATTTAGAAGCAGCCTATGCATTTGGTAATGGAGTCTTGCACAATGGGGGAGAGGCTGGTTTTCCAAAGTTTTGTGAATAATGTTGAAGTAACATCACATATTTTTACTGGCTGCCGAAAGAGAAAATGTGCCGACGATGCTGTGTTCGAATAAGGATTGAATTACAGCTTTAATGTAGGGTGGCACCCCCCTGAGTTTGGGGATTGAATTAAGGCTTTAATGTAGGATGGATTCCCCCTGAGGTTGGGGATTGAATTACACCTTTAATGTAGGGTGGCTCCCCCATGAGGTTGGGGATTGAACTACAGCTTTAATGTAGGGTGGCTCCTCCCGAGGTTGAGGATTGAATTACAGCTTTAATGTAGGGTGGCTCCCCCCTGAGGTTGGGGATTGAATTACAGCTTTAATGTAGGGTGGCTCCCCCCGAGGTTGAGGATTGAATTACAGCTTTCATGTAGGGTGGCTTCCCCCTGAGGTAGGGGATTGAATTACAGCTTTAATGTGGGGTGACAACCCCCGAGGTTGGGGATTGCTGAACAAAAGAATGAAGAGACAAATAAAACCTGCCGATGCTGGAGTCCACAATAGACAGGCAGGAGGCTGCAAGAACACAGCAAGCCAGGCAGCATCAGGAGGTGGAGAAGTCAATGTTTCGGGTGGAACCCTTCTCCAGGAGTGAAGAATGAAGACATCCAGTGCCAGTTTGCTCTCCTTCCATTTTTCTCTCATCACACTTACTGGGACAAATGGGGAAAGGTGTCTCTGACTGATCTGTCCTGCTGTCTTATCATCGCACCTGGGAGATACATGCACCAAAGCTTTTTCATGCAGAGAACGGAATCAATTTGGGAAACGACTACAATATTCTACAGTCCCTGAATGAGCTGCAGACAATCCCATTGGTGATCAAAGAGAGTTCAGTGTTGGAACATACAATACAGAACAGTGGAGCACAGAAAAGGTCCTTCACTCCTTGATGCTGTGCTGACATTTTATCCTCC
>NW_025208612.1:4157-4889 GCF_004010195.1 Chiloscyllium plagiosum | reverse complement strand
ACTCCATTTGCCACCTCTCAGCCCAATTCTGCAGTTTATCCAAATCCACCTGTAACATTCTTCCAAACTGTCCACCACTCCACCAACTTTAGTGTCATCTGCAAATTTACTAATCCATCCACCTTTGCCTGCATCTAAGTCATAAATAAAAATGACAAACAGCAGTGGTCCCAAAACAGATCCTTGTGGAACACCACTAGTAACTGGACTCCAGAGTGAATATTTTCCATCAACCACCACTCGCTGCCTTTTTCCAGAAAACCAGTTTCGAATCCAAACTTCTAAATCACCCTTAATTCCATGCCTCTGCATTTTCTCCATCAGCCTACCATGTGGAACCTTATCAAAGACTTTACTGAAGTCCAAGTAACCACAGCAATTGCCCTACCCTCATCTACTTGCTTGGTCACCTTCTCAAAAAACTCAGTGAGGTTTGTAAGACACGGCCTGCCCTTGATGAAACCATGTTGACTATCTGAAATCAAATTGCTGCTTGCTAAGTGATTATAAATCTTATCTCTTATAATCCTTTCCAAAACATTTCCTACAACTGAAGTAAGGCTCACTGGTCTGTAATTACCTGGGTCATCTCTGCTGCCCTTCTTGAACAAGGGCACAGCATTTGTAATCCTCCAGTCCTCAGGTACTAAACCTGTAGACAATGACAGCTTAAATATCAAAACCAAAGGCTCTGCTATCTCCTCCCTAGCTTTCCAGAGAATCCTCGGATCA
>NW_025208612.1:0-2150 GCF_004010195.1 Chiloscyllium plagiosum | reverse complement strand
TTTCTAGTCTAATATCTCGTACCTCATTTTTCTCCTGTACAATATTCTCCTTTCCCTGAGTAAACGCCGATGAGAAATGTTCATTTAGCACCTCTCCGATCTCTACAGTGTCCACACTCAACTTCCCACTTCTGTCTTTGACTGGCCCTATTCCTCCCCTAATCATTCTTTTATTCCTCACCTACCTATAGAAAGCTTTAGGGTTCTCCTTTATTCTATTTGCTAAAGACTGCTCGTGTCCTCTATTTGCTCTCTTAACTCTCTCTTTAAATCCTTCCTAGCTGATCTGTAACTCTCCGTCGCCTCATCTGTACCATCTTCCCTCATTAACACATAAGCCTCTTTCTTCTTCTTAACAAGAGATGCAATTTCTGTTGTAAACCATGGTTCCCTTACCTTATCACTTCGTCCCTGCCTGACCGAGACATACCTATCAAGGACACGCAATATCTGTTCCTTAAGCCAGCTCCACATTTCAATTGTCTGCATCCCCTGCATTTTGCTACCCCATTCTATGCATCTTAACTCTTGCCTAATCGCATTATAATTGCCCTTGCCCTATCTATAACACTTGACCTGCAGCATGTACCGACCCCTTTCCATTGCTAAACTAAATGTAACATTATCTATTATTCCCATCCATCCTCCACTGATCCTGGAACCAATTGCCTAACCCCACAGAGAGCATAATCACAGCAACACTCACTTATGGCCAGCCTGCTGGGGTGAAATCCTCTGGTAGGGTGACGGGTGTCATTCCAGAAGTGGGGAATTGATTCCTGGTATCCCGGCTCTTCCCTGCAGCTGGTTAGTTTTTCTGGGAGTTGGTTTACTTAACAGAGGGGTTCGCCTCCATGTTCAAATGGTTTAGGGGCTCATCATCTGAGATTTGGACACAATTGAAGAGGTTTAAACAGATTCAGTCTGAGACTTGGACAGAATTGAAGAGGATTAAAGAGATCCAGTCTGAGATTTGGAAGTTTAGACAGGTGTAGGCTGAGATTTGGACAGGTTTGAACAGATTTGAGGTGTGAAATATCCCAGCAGATTTAAACACTTCCCGAATACTGTCCTAAATGATTAAATATAACTTTGGTGAGGAAATTTGTTTAATTTCAGTTAGCTGTGTTTGGTTATATTAGAAGTTAGGGAAATTGCTCTTAAGATTGTTAAAGAGGTTCTAGGGTTTGAAGATGCTTCCCAAACTCTCCAAGGAATTTTAAAAATACAGTGGAAGGATATACTTTTCGAATTAGCCAATAGGATTGAATTGGGTTCAACCAGGGACCAAAGGAAAGCTGAAAATGTAGCGGTTAGTCAAACCCTTAGGTGTATCAGAGACACAGACAGGTGCAGGAGAGTTAGAGAAACATACGCTGCACATGAGGGAACTGGAGATAAAAGATAAAGAAACGGAGAGATTGTTCGTAGCTGAGCGAGAGAGCGAGAGGAGAGAGAGAGAGAGAGAGAGGATTTGAACTTCAGAAGTTGCAAATTAGTGAGTAAGGTCAAGTTATCAAGATGGAAATAAAGAGAGAAGGGAGAGATGTATACAAATCTCTTAAAAAATGCCATATTTTGATGAGAAAGATGATGAAGCCTTGTTTATTTCATTTGAAAAATTGGCTGGGATGATGGAGTAGACAGAGAGCTTGTTCAGACTGAGCTGGTCGGCAGAGCTAGTGAAGTGTGTGCAGCGCTATTAGGTGAGGGATCAAGAGATGATGCAGATGTCACACAGACTATTCTGAGAGCTTCTGAACTGGTACCAGAAGCATTTCGACGAAATTTCAGAAGCATAAAGAAGGAACCGGGTCAGACTTAGGTTGAATTCAAAAGAATTAAACACAGTAATTTTAATGTATGGGTGTGTGCCCTAAAAACAGATAAGATATATCAGGCTCTGAGGGATTATTCTGCTGGAGGAGTTTATAAACTCACTGGGAGAGATGATCAGAATTCATGTGGATGGACAGAAAGTTCACGAAATGTGAAGAGCAGCAGAGATGGCAGATGTGGCTTTGGTGCATTTGGCAGACTTTGGCTTCCAAAAGGAATTTCTTAACATGAAGGATAAAAATTGGAAGAATGGGAGATCCTTCACTGAGAAAAAGTCAAGTAAATCACACTGGGAATAGTTTCCCTCAGGA
>NW_025208611.1:5233-14982 GCF_004010195.1 Chiloscyllium plagiosum | reverse complement strand
CTGTGTACCAGGGTGCAGTGTTTCACGGTGCGTTGTTTCTGGGAGCTGTGTTCCAGCGTGCAGTGTTTCACGGTGCGGTGTTTCTGGGAGTTGTGTTTCAGGGTGCAGTGTTTCACGGTGAGGTGTTTCTGGGAGCTGTGTACCAGGGTGCAGTGTTTCACGGTGAGGTGTTTCTGAGAGCTGTGTTTCAGGGTGCAGTGTTTCACGGTGCGGTGTTTCTGGGGGCAGTGTACCAGGGTGCAGTGTTTCACAGTGCGGTGTTTCTGGGAGCTGTGTACCAGGGTGCAGTGTTTCACGGTGCGGTGTTTCTGGGAGCTGTGTTCCAGGGTACAGTGTTTCACGGTGCGGTGTTTCTGGGAGCTGTGTTCCAGGGTGCAGTGTTTCACGGTGAGGTGTTTCTGGGATCTGTTGCAGGGTGCACTGTTTCACGGTGGGGTGTTTCTGGGAGCTGTGTTTCAGGGTGCAGTGTATCACGGTGCGGTGTTTCTGGGAGCTGTGTTCCACGGTGCAGTGTTTCACAGTGCAGTGTTTCTGGGAGCTGTGTACCAGGGTGCACTGTTTCACGGTGCGGTGTTTCTGGGAGCTGTGTTCCAGGGTGCAGTGTTTCACGGTGCGGTGTTTCTGGGAGCTGTGTTCCAGGGTGCAGTGTTTCACGGTGCGGTGTTTCTGGGAGCTGTGTTCCAGGGTGCACTGTTTCACGGTGAGGTGTTTCTGGGAGCTGTGTTCTAGGGTGCACTGTTTCACGGTGCGGTGTTTCTGGGAGCTGTGGTCCAGGGTTCTGTGGTTCACGGTGCGGTGTTTCTGGGAGCTGTGTTCTAGGGTACAGTGTTTCAGGGTGCGGTGTTTCTGGGACCTGTGTTCCAGGGTGCAGTGTTTCACGGTGGGGTGTTTCTGGGAGCTGTGTTTCAGGGTGCAGTGTTTCACGGTGTGGTGTTTCTGGGAGCTGTGTTCCAGGGTGCACTGTTTTACGGTGCGGTGTTTATGGGGGCTGTGTACCAGGGTGCAGTGTTTCACGGTGCAGTGTTTCTGGGAGTTGTGTTTCAGGGTGCAGTGTTTCACGGTGTGGTGTTTCTGCGAGCTTTGTACCAGGGTGCAATGTTTCACGGTGCGGTGTTTCTGGGAGCTGTGTTCCAGGGTGCAGTGTTTCAAGGTGCGGTGTTTCTGGGGGCAGTGTACCAGGGTGCAGTGTTTCACGGTGCGGTGTTTCTGGGAGCTGTATTCCAGGGTGCAGTGTTTCACGGTGTGGTGTGTCTGGGAGCTGTGTTCTAGGGTGCACTGTTTCACGGTGCGGTGTTTCTGGGAGCTGTGTTCCAGGGTGCAGTGGTTCACGGTGCGGTGTTTGTGGGAGCTGTGTTCCAGGGTACAGTGTTTCAGGGTTCGGTGTTTCTGGGACCTGTGTTCCAGGGTGCAGTGTTTCACGGTGCGGTGTTTCTGGGAGCTGTGTTTCAGGGTGCAGTGTTTCACGGTGCGGTGTTTCTGGGAGCTGTGTTCCAGGGTGCACTGTTTCACGGTGTGGTGTTTTTGGGGGCTGTGTACCAGGGTGCAGTGTTTCACGGTGCGGTGTTTCTGGGAGTTGTGTTTCAGGGTGCAGTGTTTCACGGTGTGGTGTTTATGCGAGCTTTGTACCAGGGTGCAGTGTTTCACGGTGCGGTGTTTCTGGGAGCTGTGTTCCAGGGTGCAGTGTTTCACGGTGCAGTGTTTCTGGGGGCAGTGTACCAGGGTGCACTGTTTCACGGTGCGGTGTTTCTGGGAGCTGTGTTCCAGGGTGCAGTGTTTCACGGTGCGGTGTTTCTGGGAGCTGTGTTCCAGGGTGCACTGTTTCACGGTGTGGTGTTTCTGGGAGCTGTGTTCCAGGGTGCAGTGTTTCATGGTGCGGTGTTTCTGGGAGCTGTGTTTCAGGGTGCAGTGTTTCACGGTGTGCTGTTTCTGGGAGCTGTGTTCCAGGGTGCAGTGTTTCACGGTGCGGTGTTTCTGGGGGCAGTGTACCAGGGTGCACTGTTTCACGGTGCGGTGTTTCTGGGAGCTGTGTTTCAGGGTGCAGTGTTTCACGGTGTGCTGTTTCTGGGAGCTGTGTTCCAGGGTGCAGTGTTTCACGGTGCGGTGTTTCTGGGAGCTCTGTTCCAGGGTGCACTGTTTCACGGTGTGGTGTTTCTGGGAGCTGTGTTCCAGGGTGCAGTGTTTCACGGTGCGGTGTTTCTGGGAGCTGTGTTTCAGGGTGCACTGATTCAGGGAACAGCGTTTCAGGCAGCAGTCTCAATATTTTCCTTCAGTTTTCTGGTGGAGGTCATGAGCACTATTCGAATTGTAGCATGTAATCTAGTGGTCACCATCACCTAGAAAGAAGTACTGAGCAAATTGAAAGCAGACAAGTCCCCAGATCCTTAGGTCTTGAACAAAGTGGCAGCAGTCATCATGGATGTCTTGGCTATAGTATTTCAATACTGGCTAACCAACAGAAAGCTGAGAGTTGGGATAAATGGGTACTTTTCTGGTTGACAAGCTATAAACAATGGGTTTGGTTCTCAGGTTCCTACTATTTACAACTTATATTAATGATTTGTAAGTGGAAATATAAAGTATTATCATTGAATTTGCAGATGACACTAAAATAGATAAGAAAGTAAGTTACAACGAAGAAATAAGAAATTTACAAATGGATATGGATAGATTAGGTGATTGGGTCAAAATGTGGCAGGCAAAGTTTAATGTGGATAAGTATGAGGTTATCCATTTTGGTCAGAGGAATAAAAAAGCAACTTCTTACCTAAATGGGGCAAAATTTCAGAGTGTTTTACTACACAGGAGTCTGGATACCTTGTGCTCACAGAAAACTACTGTGCAGGTACTAAGGAAATCTGGTATTTATTTCTAAAGAAATAGAGTAGAAAAGTTGGAAAGTGATGTTGCAACTGCAAAAGGCATTAGCAAGACCACACCTGGAGAACTGCATACAATTTTGTTCCCCTTGCTTGAGGAGAGGTGTAGTTGCATTGGAGGTAATTCAGAGGTGGTTGACTGGATTAATTCCAAACATGAGGGTTTTGTCTTATGAAGGGAGATTGAGCAGTTTAGGCCTCTACTCTCTGGCATTTAGAAGAATGAGAGGAAGTCTAATTGAGATTTATAAGATGCTAAAGGGAATTAACAAAATAGACATGGAGAGCATGTTTCGCATGTTGGGTAATTTAGAATGAAAGGTCATAGGTTTAAGATAAGGGGTAGCAGATTCAAACCAGTGACGAGGAGAAATTACTTCTCTCGAAAGGTTGTGAATCTGAAATTCATTACCTCAGAGTGTGATGGATGCTGAGACACTGAGTAAATTTAAGAAGATAGACAGATTTTAATTAATAATGTGTTGAAGGATTATGGGGAGCAAGGCAGCAAAGTGGAGTTAACACTGAAATGAGATCAGCCATGATTGTATTAAATGGTGGAGCAGGCATAAGGGGCTGAATGGCCTCCTCCTGCTCCTAATGCTGATGTTCAAATGTTCTTTCGATTGGGAAGAAATAGTGGCTTCCAAATTTGACCTTAGTGGGGACATGGTTGGGGAGGGGGGGAGGAGGGAAGGTGGGAGGTGAAGTGAGGGGTAAGCAATAAGAAGGTTTCTGGGTTCAGCGGTGTTGAAACCATTTCAGTAAAAACTTACCCAAAGGCAAGCAATGTGGGTCAATCCCGATCTATTTGATTCCCTGTCTGAACATAAGTTAATAACTCAGCAAGTCCCAGTACCCTTCACTATGCCGGAACAGAACTAATTTGTTCTGATTTATTCCCAGCACTTAAATTGTTTGAAAGCAAAACAACTCTGAATTGAAAAAAAAATACAGGCGGCTCAGTGGTTAGCACTGCTGCTTTACAGCACCAGGGACATGGGTTCGATTCCAGCCTCGGGTGACTGTCTGTGTGGAGTTTGCACATTCTCCTCGTGTCTGGGTTACCTCCGGGTGCTCCGCTTTCCTCCTACAATCCAAAAATGTGCAGGTCAGGTGAATTGACCATGCTAAATTGTCCATAGTGTTCAGGGATGTGGAGGTTAGGTGCATTAGTTAAGGGAAATGTAGAGTAATAGGCGTAAGGGAATGGCCCTGGGTGGGATACGCTTTGCAGGGTTGGTGTGGACTTGTTGGGTCAAATGGCTTGTTTCTACACTGTAGGGATTCCATTCTAAAAAAAAAGCTCAGTGGAGGTAGCAGTGGTGAGTGGAAAAGGAGACAGGGAAGTATGATTGGTGAGGAACCGGAGAGGGGGTGGTCTGGAATATGGGATTGGGTAAGTGGAAGTAGGGTGTCAGTGTAGGGAAAAGAAAATGGATTAATGGGACAGGAATGGGTGTATGCACATTGAGAGAGGGGGTTGGTGTATGGTGAGGGTGGAGAATGGGGGAGTATTTTGGAAGCTGGGGAGGTGTAGTCCAGGTGGAGCGATTATACTAGGGTGGGGTTTCCAGGTCTTTGGGTATTGGTGAGAGCTGGACAGGGATGGAGAAGGGGTGAACAAAACTACAATTGATAGTTTTTTTTATTAAGGGTATTAAATGGCAAATAACAAATGAATGCGGAGGAAATTAAAATACAGGTCAACTCTGAGTGACCTCCTCCTTGGTTTCCAGCATCTGCAGGCATTGTTTTTACCTAGCACCTTTCAAACTCATGACCACTTCCATCTAGAGGGAGAAGGGCAGTAGATACATGGGAACACCAACTCTGAGCCATTCCGACTTGAAAATATATTGCCGCTCCTCCCATGCTTTTGGAATAAAATCCTGCAATTCCCTCCCTAAGGTCATTATTCGTCTACTTACAACATGTGGACTGCAGTGGTTCAATAAAGCAGTTCACCACTACCTTCTAAGGGCAGCTAGGGACAGGCAATAAATGCTAGTCCAGCTTGTGACACCCATGCCCTCGAGTGAATAAAAGAAAGACAATGATGAAAATTGGAGATGTTGAAGATGTCAGAACTGGAGGAGCACAGAGACCTCTGAAGGTAGTGGGACTGGAGGAGATCCGAGAGGAGCAAGGCCATTGGTAATTTAAGAATAAAACAACAGGCTCCTGTGGCATGTCTGTCACATTCCCGCGCCCACACATCCAAGGCCAGACGGCCCGGAGTCAGCTTCCTCCTACTCCAGAGGTGGTGTCTGAACAGATTGATTAAAAACCTCGATCAGAGCAAGTCATTCAACTCCACTGAATTGTGGTGATTCACCTTTCCTCAAGTGTGCAGGCAAACAAGGAGTTTGTAAAGTGTTCCCTTTCTAAATAGAACAGTTAATTTTCTTCAAGAGACTGGTTGAGGTGATCATGAGGCCCATTGAGAACTCCTTAAAATGTGAAGAAAACAAGCTCTGTTTAAGTCTTTAAAGTGAGTTGGTCCCAGAGCAGCATCTTCCTGATTGGCAGTGGGATGGAATGTTCTGGAACCTTGCTCATATGGTCTGAATTTGATGATGTAATTGTGGAGTTGCTGCCAGCATTTTGCTGCACACTTTGATGTGAAATGAAGAGCTGGCCTTTGCAAAGAACAAGACCATCTGTCAGAAATCTACTGCGTGTACAAACGTCTCCTCTATAGCTGGAACACTGCCCATGAATCCAAATCAAAAAACCTTCAAATGCTTCAACATGATCTCCATGTTTCACAGCACTGCATTTGCTCAAACTATTTCACAGACCTTACGGGAGTTATGACAACAGGAACGCTTAAAGCTCCCGAACACTTTAAGCTCCATAATAAAGCAGCACATCTCCAGCACAGTATCAAGAGAATGAGATGTGGAGGGAGGAGATGTCAGTGAGCATCTGGCTACATGCCAGAGTTTCAGTAAGATTTTCAAAAAGGAACCAGAGTTGGAAAGGTTGAATGGATTTAAAGAGGATTCTCTTTAATATCCGGGTTAAACCCTCGCCCATGCCTTCAAATATCTATAACCACAATGAAACTAACACATGCCTGGCTCATCTCCCACATTCTCCCCAACTCAAACATCAAGGTTATCCCACACCCTATTGTCTGTCTATTAACTCGCACCAAGTCCCAGTTCCTGACTACAATGTACTCTTCAATCCACACAGATTCCCCATCAGGACACACCTGATTTTCAAATACATCACAATCTCCATAACCTCCTCCAGCTCCACAAATCTTCAACATCGAAACACTCCATCAATTCTAGCCTTTTGTGCAAGTGTGACTTTAACCTGATAGCAGAGGCTTCATGGTTTAGTTACTGGGCTAATAACCCAAAGGTCCAGGATAATATCAAGCAGGACATAGGTTCCAATCCCACCATAGCAGACGGTAAGATGCGAAGTAAACCATAAACAATGTCATTTAAAAAGTAGTTTAAACCATTGCTGACTGATGCAAAAAACCACCATCTGTTGTTTTTGAAATATCTTTTAAGGAAGTAAATTTTGTTCTTCAAGCCTCCTGCCTGTCTACTTTGGATTCTGACATCTGCAGTTTTTTTGTCCATACCTGGTTTGGCCCTACACGAGACTCCCATCCACAGCAATGTGGTTGACTTTGAAATACCTGAGTATGTCACTCAGGTCAGGGGCAATTAGGGATGGGGAACAAATGCCTTCAGCTCCCTGGCCCCAATGTCTGGGATTTTCTCCCTAATTGTCTTTCTTCCTTATATCCTCAAATAAAACTAATGATTGAGATCACTCTTATTCAGGAGTTCACGTCAGTGACCGTTTTTGAACTTTATTATTGGCTCAGAATTCTGGACCATGTTTGGTACCATTTCAGAAACAGGTGTAACATCTGCCCTTTCCCCAGTCCCCAGGCTTCTCTCCAAAGCTCAGAGTTCCTGCAATTTCCGTAGTTCCTTCAGGATCCTCAGTGGTATCTCCACCAGATGGATCTGAGCAAGAATATATATGACATTTATTCACCTTTAATTTTCACAGCTGCTCACTAACCATGCTGATAGCAAGAATTAGCATTTTAGCTTTGTTCAATGGCATCAATTTTTTCCCTGTTCCCTTCTGCGCATTAGGCCCTTTGCACCGTTATATCAGTCATACCACATTCCCTGACCCTATCTCACTCTTGACGGCCCCAAACTTTCTCTTCTTTGTTTTCTTATCTCTCAAAACATTATTACCTTTCAGAAGTCGTGTGTGGGTTCTTTCAACCCTGAGATTGTCAAGTGCGGATCAGATATCCACTTTTTTGGTCTAACTAGAAGAGTCTTTTTGCATGAACAATAAGAAGGTTGATGACATCACTGCAATTACTCACAGGTTATAGGAATCTTAGCTTCATCAGTACATAGACTGCTGACTGATCACTCGCCCAGGTCTCTGTGGCTGATGCTTTCTGCACTCAATCAAATATTAACCCTTTTAGCACAATATACACCACCTCCCCCAACTGAGTCTTTTATTCTCATAGTTAACATATTTTTATATATTTACTTACATTCGTCACTACCCCAAGTCTTTGACTTTACAAATTCTAATGAGAGTTTACCATTCTCCCAAATGTGCTCTCTTCAAATTTGGAAGAAAGGCAATTTGTTGTGGAGAAGGCAGGTCACTCAGACTCTTTCTGTTGGTCTGAGATATGTCTGAACTCTTCTTTGAACTGATGGCTCTTTAACTTCTTTGTTCCTTTCATGAGAGACTTTGCTGAATTATGTCGATTTATTGTCGGTGTGGTAGCTGTTTGAGCAGTATCTTGGAACTCTGCACATTATTTGTCCCGTTGTTTCATTTTTCTTGGAATTGTGTATGATGTCTTTGTGTCCATAGAGTTTGATTTGCATTCTGTGCAGCTCTGTACTGAAATACCTGGGCCTATTACTTCAGAGTCTTGAATATTTTGGGCTTTCAGCTCTGCTTTCAGTGATTGTACACTTCCTCAACTGTGGTTCCTTCTTGCTTGATGTGATATCAATCAATGACATTGAAGGTTCTGCTTAGGAAGGTGGTGGTGTCAGACATTTTGCTTTTAATACTGTTCCTTTTCAAACATCTCAGCCATTTAATGCAGAATGAATTTAGAATAGAGACTTTCTCACCACACGAGATGCATCCATAAACTGTGTATCACGCACTCTCAAGGGATATTGACCATTCGATTTTTACAACTTTGCTAGCATTTCTTGAGTTGCTCTGCTAATGGAATCTGAGCTCTGATCAGTGTTGGTAACGGGGGAAAACATTTTCGCCAAACCACTACAGTCACAACTTTCCATCTCATTTGCAATCTGAAGCAAATATACATTTACATGTAATTTACAATTATATTTTATCCCAATAAAACTAATTTCAGGAGATTCTGCTTTTTGTATAGCTTCTATCATGAGTTTATGGAGCCCAGCAAATGGGTTTTATTAGACCTTTTGTTGTTTAACCTTTCATTGCTTTGTAATGTTATTGGGGTCAGATTACAGTCTTTTATTCAGAACTGAAAATCAAAGGAAAACTGAAATAAGAATGTAATCATCAACAGACATTCCCACTGCTGATGGAGGGAAAATCATTGATAAAGTTGCTGAAGATAGTTGGGCCCAGGACATTACCTTCAGGAATTCCGGCAGAGATTTTGCAACGTTGAAAATCTAGTGGTGCGCACAAAACAATTTTGCTTTGTGGAGCAGTGAGGTTGTTATTTTGTGATTGAGTGTTGCCAAAAGTCTTCAAGTTAAGGAAACACTGCCTGACGACAGCCTTCAGATTGGTTGAGCTACAGTTTGCTTTAAATCTGTATATACAGGATAGCCCGAGACATTGACAGCCTGTAAAAGTCATCTGGCAAATGAAACTCTCTGTGAACAGTAATTGTCCTCAAAGACTTTGTTTAATAAAAACAACTTCTAACTGAAGCCAGCACCTGGGTCCAAATGGCCAGCTACTAAACTGAGCATAGCGACAGGAATATATTCTCTGGATTCTCGTTATCTCATTTCCCTCTGACTATTGGGGGGTCTATAATACAATCCCAATAAGGTGATCTTCCCTTTCTTATTTCGCAGTTCCAACCAAATAACTTCCCTGGATGTATTTCTAGGAATATCCTCCCTCAGCACAGTTGTAATGCTATCCCTTATCAAAAATGCCACTCCCCCTCCTCTCTTGCCTCCCTTTCTATCCTTCCTGTAGCATTTGTGTCCTGGAACATTAAGCTGCCAGTCCTGCCCATCCCTGAGCCATGTTTCTGTAATTGCTATGATATCCCAGTCCCATGTTCCTAACCATGCCCTGAGTTTATCTGCCTTCCCTGTTAGGCCCCTTGCATTGAAATAAATGCAGTTCAATTTATTAGTCCGACCTTGTCCCTGCCTACCCTGACTGTTTGACTCACTTCTGTTCTCAGCTGTACCAGTCTCAGATCGATCTCTTTCCTCACTATCTCCCTGGGTCCCACCCTCCCCCCACCACCTTACTAGTTTAAATCCTTCCAAGCAGTTCTAGCAAATTTCCCTGCCAGTATATTAGTCCCCTTCCAATTTAGGTGCAATCCGTCCTTCTTGTACAGGTCACTTCTACCCCAAAAGAGATTCCAATGATCCAAAAATGTGAATCCTTCTCCCATACACCAGCTCCTCAGCCATGCATTCATCCTTCTATTCCTGCCCTCACTAGCTCGTAGCAAGGGAGTAATTCAGATATTACTACTCTTGAGGTCCTCCTTTTTAAATTTCTGCCTACCTCTCTGTAATCTCCTTTCAGAATCTCAACCTTTTCCCTTCCTATTTTGTTGGTTCCAATGTGGACAATGACCTC
>NW_025208611.1:0-5213 GCF_004010195.1 Chiloscyllium plagiosum | reverse complement strand
GACGTACCCCTCGTTGCATTAGAGCCAGTCTCAATACCAGAAACTTGGCTGTTCGTGCTACGTTCCCCTGAGAATCCATCACCCCCTACATTTTCCAAAACAGCATACCTGTTTGAAATGGGTTTATCCACAAAAGACCCCTGCACTAGCTGCCTACCTCTCTTACCTTGTCTGGAGGTAACCCATCTATGTGACTGTATCTGAGACTTTCCACCCTTCCTATAACTGCCGTCCATCATATTCTGTTGCTGTTGCAAATTCCTCATTGCCTCTAACTGTCTCTCCACCCGATCCATTCGATCTGATAGGATTCGCAACTGACAGCATTTATGACAGATATAATCCACAGTGACCCTTAAACTCTCTTTAAACTCCCACATCTCACAAGAAGTACATATCACTCTACTAAAGGCCATTTTTGCTCCTTCACAATCTGCAGACCCAGAAAGTAACACCATCTCATTCCTCTACAAACACTGCCCCAGGTTAAATTAATAGTTATGGCTCATATTTTAAATTTAATCAAGAGACATATCTCAAAAAAACATATAATCAAGAAAGAACCCACACACTTAAACAATTCACTGATCTGATTCTGTGCTGTAAACTTCACCCAAACAGGTTCCTCCAAGATTAGTTGTGAATTTCACTGTTTATTAATTTTCCCAGATGCACTCCGATGTCCAGCGATACATGAATTCAAACAGCAAAGGCAGTAACTGTGCAGGTTCACTGTGGTGTCAGTTTCTTTCTCTCCTGCACTGACCTCACCATGTGCTTCCTTTGTCTGTTCTTCTCCTCGCATTTGCTCGGATTGAACTCCATCTGCCATTTCTCCACCCAAATGTCCAATCTATCTATATTTTGCGGTATTCTCTGACAGTCTCCTTCACCAACTGCTACTACATGAATCATAGTATCATCTGCAAACTTGCTACTCAGACCACCTGTACCTTCTTCCAGATCATTTATGTATATCACAAACAACCTGCAGAACACCACTGGTCTCAGGTCTCTATTTTGAGCAACTCCCTTCCACTACTACTCGCTGTCTTGTGTTGCCCAGCCAGTTCTTTATCCACCTAGCTAGTACATCCTGAATCCCATGCGACTTCACTTTCTCCATCAGCCTACCATGGGGAACCTTATCAAACACCTTACTGAAGTCCATGTATATGACAGCTACAGACCTTCCCTCATCAATTACATTTTCACTGTCACTGAATCAAAATGCTGGGATTCCCTCCCTAAGGACAGTATGGGTTTACCTACAGCACATGGACTGCAGTAGTTCAAGGAGGCAGCTCACCACCACCTTCTCAAAGGACAATTTAGGATTGAGACTGAGCTCACTCTCCAGCTGCCTGGGGCTGGACACACAGCCCAAGAGTATGTTGTTAATCCTCATTTTGCCTCATTAGCTACCATCCTATTGGTCCTTTGTGAGTAGTTTCCTGAGTGTGGATACTTGCCAGGGAAGAGAAAATGAGGTCTGCAGATGCTGGAGATCAGAGATGGAAATGTGTTGCTGGAGAAGCGCAGCAGGGAAGTCAGCTGTGGTCTGGCTGACCGACTTTGATCACAGATAGGTCAATGTGCACTTGGTCTGCTATTCACATTCCTGGAGTTTTATTTGTGACTATCCGATAGTGAACAGGGTCTAGTCAGGGACCTTGTACTCAGGGATAAGCTGAAGCTTAGGGTTCACACTGGGGCCTATCAGATAGTATGATTTGCACCTATACAACGTATTCCAGAAGAACGGATACTCAAAAAATACAGCCCGCAGATTCCTCAGGAACAAACCACGACAAGCGGACCTAACACAGCCAGAAACCCTAACCACCTTACCATACATCAAAAGAAGTCTCAGAAATGACAGCCAGACTACTAAGACCCCTCGGAATCCTATAGCACACAATCCCTCCAACACTCTCAAACAAAAACTAACAAACTTAAAAGACAAAACCAACGTCATCTACAAAATTCCATGCAAGGACTGCCACAAACACTATGTAGGACAAACAGGAAGAAAGTTAGCCACCAGGATACACGAAAAGACTAGCCACAAAAAGACACGACCCTCTCTCCCTCGTAGCCCTACACACGGATGAAAAAAACCACCGTTTTGACTGGGACAACACATCTATCCTGGGACAGGCTAAGCAAAGACATGCCAGAGAATTCCTAGAGGCCTGGCACTCCAACCACAACGCCATAAACAAACACATAGATCTATATACCATCTATCAACCCCTCAGAAAATGAACAGGAAATGACATCACCACAAACCCCACGAACCCCATCCAGGAGAAAGATATAAATAGAAAGCAGGAGACAACAGCTTTGCTTCACTTGGAAGTTGCCACTGATGATGTTACCAAGCCAGGTAATGAAACGTCTGGATATCAAACCTACAGCTCAGCGAGCAAACCTACACCCTAAACCTCAACCTGAGCTACAAACCTTCACAAACCTTGCAATATGATTAGCAATTTATTTCTCCTCCTAACATCTATATCCCAAATCTTAAATATTACTGGTGTGGAACTCCTCGCTGAAGAAGAGAGATCCTGGTCAGTTATGTGCTATAGTTTTGGGATCTTGCTCTTCCAAGACGGTTGCTGCTAGACCGAAATGGCAACAACATTCAGAAGGTGACTGAGGCTCAAGAGGGAAATGTTATTGCCAGTTCTTTCTCTCTCTCTCCACAGATGCTGCAGCTTCCCACATATTTTCTGGTTCCACTTCAGATCTGTAGTACCCACAGTTTTTTATCAATTCCAAAGTAAACACTCTCCTGAAATGGTGACAGGAGTTTTAAGAATTTCTTTTTCATATCAAGTTGGAATAACTTAGGCATTGCTTTTAATCAGGGTATTTCCAAATTCATCTCCAACTCAAAATGATTTGTATAGGGACCTCCCAGTGATCCATTTCACTCATGTTTATAAATAACAAATTGAGAATTCCAGATCTCAGTGTGAAAGTAGAGCTGATGGACACCTATCCAGTGGACGTTAAGTAGAGGTTTTCAGATTAGCTACCTGTGTGATCCCACACTCACTCCTCCTAAGATATCCTTGTTCATCATCCATCCGATTTAAAAACTGTGCAGGATGGGGTTGCCAGAACAGATCACCCTCCCCAAACACCTCAGAGATTTGAATGTTGTTTTCCGCTTGGGCCTCAAACATGGATCAGGACAGCCAAGATTTTCAATGTTCAACACAGCTGCTAGGAAGAGGATACATTTGCAGCAGCTGCTCAGTTTGGAATGTACTGATCCTGCGAAGTGTTCCAAAAAACAGGAACTTCATCCCAACTCTCAGCTGTTACACAAAGCTGATGTCCGTCAACCGCACGAAATCTGACTCTCAGGGAGAAGTGCAAACCGAGTGAGAGGGACAGGATAAGGTGTTGTTTGGAAACTGGGAATCTGTGCAATCTCCCCCCATAACCAGATATATCACTATCATCAGCTGTTGCTGAATGGTCTCTTTACAAGAGACAACTGAACCTGAGGGATCCACACAGAATTAGCAACCTCTGCACGTATCTGCAGGGATTGTGGGGAGAGGTATAGTGCCATTGGCTGTTTGGAGGTTAGCAGTGTTATAAGCTCAGTGCAAATGGTTTATTTAAGTGATTGTAGGATACCGCTGAGTATGGTACTGATGGCTACACATTGTCCCATGGAGCCAAGTTAGTATAAGACTCATGCCTCTTCTGGATCAGTGGTGCTGGAAGAGCACAGCAATTCAGGCAGCATCCAACAAGCAGCAAAATCGACGTTTCGGGCAAAGGCCCTTCATCAGGAATAAAGGCAGAGAGCCTGAAGCGCTGGAATGTCACACTCCTTACATTGTATAGACATTCCAGTCAAACCAACACAAAGGAACCACAGAGATGGCTATACTCCACCAGCTGAGAAGAAAGGGAAACATTAAATTGCATGATCCCTGCAGATATCCCCTAAAACAGACAATGGTTGTTGATGAAGGGACATCAAAGTCACCACATCACCCAGACCTGAATCTCCAGTTACCTCACTGAAACGTCTGGTTATTAAGTGGCTTCAATTATACAGTTTTGACTTCTGTCATGAGCTCGCTCTTAACACATGACAAGGAAAACCAGAGCAGCTCCAGGTTTATTCAATGCCTACCTATGGCCTCAATCTCTATCAGAAATCTGATTTCTCAAAAGAATTCTAAATTTTGCCTGTAAACATAACAAGTTCACACTTAGTAACTGTACTTTGATCTGCAATTGGACTGTACCTGAGCACCTGTGAAAAGGACTTCTATTCAGACACAACTGATAGGATTCCCACTGAATATTGACTTATTGGACTTGAATTCACACAAATCCATTCCTGATGAAGGGCTTTTGCCCAAAACACCAATTGTCCTGCTCCTTGGATGCTGCCTGACCTGCTGTGCTTTTCCAGCACCACACTCTCAAAAGTATGTTACTTCATTTTGTCTCTCTCTTCCTTCTTTCTTCTACATTTGTTTGAGTGTTGCAAATTCTCCAATTGAGTTGAATAAACTAGCTTTTTTGTTTTAAACTTAAAGAGAGCTTGTTGTACACTGTTTAAAAATTCAACTTCACAAACAGAGGTTTTTGAGGGTGGGGATACACAACACAGCTTATATCAGAAGGAAAATGAAATAAAAATAAGAAAGTAAATTAGAACTCACCTCTATTACAGACAAAAGAGACAATTAGTAAAAATAAATTATTCAGTTTATTTTTCACTCTTACTTGTGGCAGTCACAGATACACTTTGGACAATTGGGAAACATTGCTCCGTTCATAATTCAATTAATCAATGGCATTTCTGCCTATAAAATGGAAGTTTCCCTCATTTCCCCTCCACCCAGTACTCAGTAAAAAGTGCTACAGCCTATCAAAAGAGAATCATATTGAATACTTTGGTTCCGAAGAGCCAGATAATTCTGTCTATTAAACTCGTGCTAACATCGGCTATGAAATCACCACGGACAAATCAATTTCTGATCGCTTCCATTCTCCAGATACGACGACTGAATAAGCCATTAAATAGATTAAATTTTAGTGTCCTCCATCCAGGACATAGACCATATCAATTACAAATGGAAATAAAATATAATAAAAGAAGCTAAGGAGTGTATTGTGAAAATGATCGGCTGAATATTTTGAAGTTATGACTGATCACAGCTTTGCAG
>NW_025208610.1:11073-14981 GCF_004010195.1 Chiloscyllium plagiosum | reverse complement strand
TCACCCCCTCAGCTCTCGGGAAAAACTTGTTACAGCTTCAAAGGATGAGAGGGGATGTGACTGGAACTTACAGAAATACTGAGAGGCCTGGAGAGATGAGAAAAGGGCGCAGCCTCAGAGTAAAGGGACGATTCTTTCGAACTGAGATGAGGAGGAATTCCTTCAGCCAGAGGGTGGGGACTCTGTGGAACCCATTGCCAGAATGAGACAGACAGGTCCTCGATTGGTAAGGGAGTTAAGGGCTACAGGGAGACTGGGGCTGTGAGACTTATCAGCTGCGATCAAACGGCAGAACAGACTTGATGGGCCGAATGGACTAATCCTGCTCCTATCTCTTATTGTCCTATGATGCCGCAAGTCAAAAGGTTTGGTTAGGAATTGGGGTAGGCCATTCTGTCTGCTCCAGTATTCAATAAGAATGTGTATGTGTTTTGTGTGTGTGTGTGTGTGCACATGTCAGAGCGTGGTGCGAGGCGGGGAGCAGGGGTCCTGATCTCCTTAACCCTCTCCCACCCTGTCAAATCAGCTCATGGGGGCAGGAGGTAAGGAAATCTTCCCTTAACCTTCCCTCCTTTTAATTAGGGAGATGATGGTGGAGGTTGGGGGTGTGTGGATGTGAGGATAAGGGGACTGGGTGAGTCGCAGAGAGCTAGCACGGACCTGCAGGGCTGAATGGTCTCTTTCTGTGCAGGAGGCAGGCTATGATTCCATCATACCTTGTCATCTCTCTGCCTCTCTCCCTCCTACTTTGACCCGAGTGTCAGTCACCTCTCCCTGTCCCCTCGTTGAAGACTCAGCGTTAAACATTACTTCCCTCCCCTGCGACGCGCTCTGGGACCTTTTTATGATGCTCTGGGAGGCGCTATACAAATGCAGGTGGTCCCGTAGAGGGTGGAGCCATTTGGACCATGGCCGGTGATGCATTCACGGAATGTGGGTGTTGCTGTCTGGGACCAGTACCTATAGCCCATTCCCTTGAGATGACTACGGTGAGTTACCGTCTCTATTCTGCTGCTCTTGCAGTACAGGCACACTGTAGGGAGGGAATTCCAGGACTCTGACCCAGGGACACTAAAGGTACAGCAATTATATTTCCAAGTCCGGACTGTGAGGGGAATTTGCAGTGGGTGGCTCTTCCTGGGTAACCTCTGTCCTTGTCCTTCTAAGGGGTAGAGGTTTTGGGGTTTTTGAAAGGTGCTGTCTAAGGAACCTTGGTGAGTTGCTGCAGTGTGTGATGATACTGTGGCTTTAAGAGGTGTGTTTTGTCCTGGTTTTTATTTTAAAGAGAGGTTGTAAGGTAGGGGTGTAGTACGGATCAGAGTGGTGCTGGAAAAGCACAGCAGGTCAGGCAGCATCCGAGGAGCAGGAAAATCGACGGAGCAGGAAAATCGACGTTTCAGGCAAAAGCCCTTCATCAGGATTCCTGATGAAGGGCTTTTGCGTGAAAACGTCGATTCTCTTGCTCCTCGGATGCTGCCTGACCTGCTGTGCTTTTCCAGCACCACTCTGATCTAACCTCTGGTTTCCAGCATCTGCAGTCCTCACTTTTGCCCAGGGGTGTAGTACAGTCTACCAAAACCACGAGAGTAAATAGCTTGTGAGGCCTTAGGGGGTTTTGTAAACGATGGAACAATAGAAGCAGCCTGGCTGAGTGTTGCCAGCTCCCACAGAACCAGAATTTCTAGTTTTTTGGTTTTAGCTTTAAGAAGTTGCTGTTGTGGGCTTGAAGAATTGGAAGCTATTATTCCCTCTCTCCATTACAGCCAAAATCTGGGGGTTGCCTTCATTCGCTGCTGGGTGGCATATGGACAAAATCTGTTTTTCTGAATTTGCCTTTTTTGCCAAGGGGGTGTGTTTTCGGGATGTGACTATATTGGAACAGTTAATTAGGAATAGGTCCTGTATCTACTTATTCGATTAAGTTTTCTAATGGAGTGAAGTTATTCTTTCCTTTGTCATATTTTAAGTTGCGTGATTAAATAAATTACGTTTTGCTTAACTGACCAATCAAACTGCATCTGGAACACAGCACACTGTCTTCTTAAAATATTTTGAGGGGGTCTGGTCTAGTCCATCTTCCAGATGGCACACACTACTACGACTGAGCGTCAGTGGTGGAGGGAGTGTCTGCTTGTGGATGTGGTGCCAAGCAAGTGGGCTGCATTGTCCAGGACAGACTTGAACTCTTGCATGTTGTTGGAGCTGCACTTATCCAGGGCAAGTGGGGAGTATTCCTTCACATTCCTGACTCGCATCTTGTCGATGGTGGGACAGGCTTTGATGGGAATCACGAGGTGAGTGACTTGCTGGCAGGGATTCCCAGCTTCTATCGTGCCCATGTCACCACCGTGTTTATACAGCTAGGTCCTGCCGACTTTCTGGTCAATGGTAACCCCCAGGAGGTTGATAGTGAGGGGATACAGTGATGACGGTACAGGGGAATTCCTTTCGGAGATATTCACTGCCTGGTATTTTGATAGTGTGAATGTTACTAGTCAGCGCGAGCCTGGATATTGTCCAGGATATGCTGTGTGTGGACATGACTGCAGACCATTCCCAACTTGTTCCTGGGCGGCATGGTGGCTCATGGTGGCTCAGTGGTTAGCACAGCTGCCCTACATCATCAGGGACCCGGGCTCAACTCCATGCAGAGTTTGCACATTCTCCCTGTGTCTATGTGGGTTTCCTCTGGATTCTATAAGACACGGGAGGAGAAATGAGACCATTTGCTCCAATCACTGTGCTCTGCCATCCAATCATGGCTGATAGTCTTTTCAATCCACGTAACCTTTGAACCCCATGGCAATCAAGAACTTATCTCTGTTTAAAATATACTCAATGACCTGGTCTCCACAACCTCCTGTGGCATTGCATTCCAGATTTATCACTCTCTTCCTTACCACAGACCAGGGGTGTGCAGGTTAGGGTGGATTGGCCGTGGGAAATTGTCCCATAGTGCCCAGGGATGTGCAGGTTAGGGTGGGTAAAGCCAAGGTAAATGTGTGTTACTGGAATAGGGTGGGATGCTTTTCGGAGGGTCTCTGCAGACTCCGCGGACCTCTTTCTGCACCGTAGGAATTGTTGTCGATGGTGGGACTGGCGATGGTAGGCAATTTACTCCCTGTCAGATTCTGAGCCACTGGCCTGCCCATGTAGACAGGGCACCCTTTGCCCACTTCACGGCATTGCCAAACCACTCCATCTCACCTGTGAGGTCTCCTCCTGTTGATTTTCCCCATCCGCCTCCCCCTGAGAGTTTATCATTGTTGGAGTTATTAGGTTGCCATGTCTAAACTGTGCTTTCTAGGAACACGGAAGCTGTTGGGGGAACCATCCGGAAACCCTGGCGCCCGGACTACGTCGTCGATCCGAACATGATGTCTGAGAACATTGCCGTGCGGCCCAGGCTGATCAACTGGCCCATACCCCCCAGTCGGGCTTTACACTGAGCTACGGCAGAGACGGACAGACACACACACACACCCTCCACCCCAAGCTGCACCACAGGCAGCTATAAAGTCTTGGGGTTGGGTGGGGGGGGAAAGGGATGATGGGGATTTGTTGTCAGCAACCCTATTCTTCCTCCCCCACCCCACATCCCCCGAATTACACTTCAATGTGAGCCACTCTGCACAGAGAAGAGTTTTGCGCTCTCCAGTGGTCAGGAGTTTTTATGCTAAATAAATGCAGTATTTCTCAGGCCAGTCCAAGGTGGTGTACGTCACGTTGAAAAGTAGCTAACCCCTTGCGTGTCTGAATGGCTACGTGGGAGATGGGGAAGGTAGGGGAATGTGAAGGAGAATATGGGATGTAGGAGGGGGGAGAGAATGAGGGAGAGTGTGGAGGTGAGTGAGGGGCGTGAGGGAGAGAGAATTAGAGAGATTGAGGGGAGAGCGAGGATTGGGGAG
>NW_025208610.1:0-5064 GCF_004010195.1 Chiloscyllium plagiosum | reverse complement strand
GAGGGAGTTTTACTCTGTATCTAACCCTGTGCTGTTCCTGTCCTGGGAGTGTTTGATGGGGGGACAGTGTAGAGGGAGTTTTACTCTGTATCTAACCCCGTGCTGTCCCTGTCCCTGGGAGTGTTTGATGGGGGGGACAGTGTGGGGGGAGCTTTACTCTGTATCGAACCCCCGTGCTGTCCCTGTCCTGGGAGTGTTTGATGGGGGGACAGTGTAGAGGGAGCTTTACTCTGTATCTAACCCCGTGCTGTCCCTGCCCTGGAGTGTTTGATGGGGGAGAATGGAGAGGGAACTTTACTCTGTATCTAACCCTGTACTGTCCCTGTCCCGGGAGTGTTTGATGGGGGGACAGTGTAGAGGGTGCTTTACTCTGTATCGAACCCCATGCTGTCCCTGTCCCTGGGAGTGTTTGATGGGGGGACAGTGTAGAGGGAGCTTTACTCTGTATCTAACCCCGTGCTGTCCCTGTCCCTGGGAGTGTTTAATGGGGGGACAGTGTAGAGTGGGCTTTACTCTGTATCGAACCCCATGCTGTCCCTGTCCCTGGGAGTGAGTGATAGGGGGACAGTGTAAAGGGAGCTTTACTCTGTATCTAACCCCGTGCTGTCCCTGTCCTGGGTGTGTCTGATGCGGGGACAGTGTAGAGAGAGCTTTACTCTGTATCTAACCCCGTGCTGTCCCTGCCCTGGAGTGTTTGATGGGGGAGAATGGAGAGGGAACTTTACTCTGTATCTAACCCCGTACTGTCCCTGTCCTGGGAGTGTTTGATGGGGGGACAGTGTAGAGGGAGCTTTACTCTGTATCTAACCCCGTGCTGTCCCTGCCCTGGAGTGTTTGATGGGGGAGAGTGGAGAGGGAGCTTTACTCTGTATCTAACCCTGTACTGTCCATGTCCTGGGAGTGTTTTATTGGGGGGAGAATGTAGAGAGAGCTTTACTCTGTATCTAACCCCGTGCTGTCCCGGTCCTGGGAGTGATTGATGGGGGGACAGTATAGAGGGAGCTTTACTCTGTATCTAATCCCGTGCTGTCCCTGTCCCTAGGATTGTTTGATGTGGGCGGACAGTGTAGAGGGAGCTTTACTCTGTATCTAACCCCATGCTGCCCCTGTCCTAGGAGTGTTTGATGGGGGGACAGTGTAGAGAGAGCTTTACTCTGTATCTAACCCTGTGCTGTCCCTGTCCCTGGGAGTGTTTGATGGGGGACAGTGTAGAGGGAGCTTTACTCTGTATCTAACCCCGTGCTGTCCCTGTCCTTGGGAGTGTGTGATGGGGGACAGTGTAGAGGGAGCTTTACTCTGTATCTAACCCCATGCTGTCCCTGTTCCTGGGAGTGTTTGATGGGGGGACAGTGTAGAGGGAGCTTTACTCTGTATCTAACCCCGTGCTGTCCCTGTCCCAGAGAGTGTGTGATGGGGGACAGTGTAGAGGGAGCTTTACTCTGTATCGAACCCCATGCTGTCCCTGTCCCAGAGAGTGTGTGATGGGGGACAGTGGAGAGGGAGCTTTACTCTGTATCTAACCCCGTGCTGTCCCTGTCCCTGGGAGTGTTTGATGGGGGAGAATGGAGAGGGAACTTTACTCTGTATCTAACCCCGTACTGTCCCTGTCCTGGGAGTGTTTGATGGGGGGACAGTGTAGAGGGAGCTTTACTCTGTATCTAACCCCGTGCTTTCCCTGCCCTGGAGTGTTTGATGGGGGAGAGTGGAGAGGGAGCTTTACTCTGTATCTAATCCCGTGCTGTCCCTGTCCCTAGGATTGTTTGATGTGGACGGACAGTGTAGAGGGAGCTTTACTCTGTATCTAACCCCATGCTGCCCCTGTCCTAGGAGTGTTTGATGGGGGGACAGTGTAGAGAGAGCTTTACTCTATATCTAACTCCACGCTGTCCCTGTCCTGGGAGTGTTTGATGGGGGGACAGTGTAGAGGTAGCTTTACTCTGTATCTCACCCCGTGCTGTCCCTGTCCTGGGCGTGTTTGATGGGGGACAGTGTAGAAGGAGCTTTACTCTGTATCTAACCCTGTGCTGCCCTGTCCTTGGATGGCGGGGACAGTGTAGAAGGAGCTATACTCTGTATCTAACCCTGTGCTGTCCCTGTTCCTGGGAGTGTTTGATGGGTGGACAGTGTAGAGTGAGCTTTACTCTGTACCTAATCCCATGCTGCCCCTGTCCTGGGAGTGTTTCGGGGGGACAGTGTAGAGGGAGTTTTACTCTGTATCTAACCCCGTGCTGTCCCTGTCCCAGGAGTGTTTGATGGGTGGACAGTGTAGAGGGAGCTTTACTCTGTATCTAACCCCGTGCTGTCCCTGTCCCAGGAGTGTGTGATGGGGGGGACTGTGTAGAGGGAGCTTTACTCTGTATCTAACCCCGTGCTGCCCCTGTCCCTGGGAGTGTGTGATGGGGGACAGTGTAGAGGGAGCTTTACTCTGTATCTAACCCCGTGCTGCCCCTGTCCTGTGAGTGTTTGAATTGGACAGTGTACAGGGAGATTTACTCCTTATCTAACCCTGTGCTGACTGCTACAACAACTGAAGAGAGTTTCCCTCAGTGTAATACTCGTGCGGATGTAAAATAGATGCAGAGGATTAAAACTCACTGGAGGCAAATTCCCGAATGTTGTCCGGTCGCTCCAGGAGTACGGATCTGGAATTGAAAAAATAAGAAGTGTTCAGTCTTCACTGACCTTGAGTTAATTTGTCTCACGTGCAGACACCATGCCACAAGAGAGAAAAACAGTATTATTTCATCGAGGAATTATCAGGTCCTTTACAAAGACTGGGGATGAGATTACTGCTTAGTAGGCTATTACTGCCTCTTATCACTCCCAGCAACTCCCACTGCACCTCATAACCATTCCGGAGAGCTGTAATTTGAGAACCGTTTTCAGATTTAATCACAATGAGGTGCTGTTCTACATAATTTGCGACCATTACAGTTTTGAGGCAAACATAGCAACATCAGAACAAGAGGAGGACATTCCTCTCCTTAAATTCTGCTCTGCCCTTCAACGTGATTGTGGCCGATCTGTGACCTGACACCATCCAGTCGCCTGCCTCTGCCCCATGTAGAGTCACTGAGTCATACAGCAGAGAAACAGACCCTTCCACCCGACCCGTCCATGCTGACCAGGTATCCTACATTAGTGCCGAGTGTGGGGTGCTGGGAAAACACAGCAGGTCAGGCAGCATCCGAGAAGCAGGAGTATCAACGTTTCGAGCATAAGCCTGTCATCAGGAATGAAGCTTTCTTTCCCTATCAAAATACCTTTTGAGCAGATTCACATGACACACTCTGTGAGATTTCTTTATGTCTGGAGTCCTTATCAAGCAGATCACCTCACTCAATTTTCTCTTGATTTGATAAAGTTCACTAAACCTGGCTTTTAAAAGCTCGCCTGTTACTGGAAGTTACACCAATACCTTGTCCCCAATTGCAAAATTATGAATCTGTGATTTCCTATCTGCTTTCTGTTTCATTGTACGCTGTGCTACTCTTAAATGCTGTCTAGCCAACTCTCCAGCTGTATTTAATCATTCTCTAAAATGGGACACATGGTCCAAAAGGGTGGGCTCTGATTTCTAACTGATTAACTTCTCCTTCACCAATTTTAACGGGTCCTCTCACTTCAGGCCCAAACATTAATTCAAATGGACTGAATTTGGTCAATTCATTTGGTGCATCTCCGATCGCAAAAAGTACAAACGGAATTTCCTTATCCCAATCATCTGGATAATCCTGAACATAAACCCTCGTCATGGTCTTCAGTGTTCGATACCATCTCTCTAGCGCTCCCTGCGATTCGGGATGGTACGCAGTAGATTTGAATTGTTTTATTCCCAAGTTATCCAGAACCTCCTTGAATAGTTTGGAAGTGAAGTTTGATGCTTGATCTGACTGGATCTCTTTGGTAGTCTGTATCTAGTAAAAAATGCAAGTAATTCTTCTACACCTCTTTTAGCTGTGATGTTGCGTAATGGGATTGTCTCTGGAAATCCAGCCGATACATCCATTATTCTTAATAAGTACCTATTCCCAGTTTTTGTTTGAGGTGGGGGACCTGCGCAATAATCAAACCTCTCTAAAAGGCTCCTCAAATGCTGGAATAGGTATTAAAGGTGCAGGTTTTGATATCTGCCTGTGGTTTTCTGATTAGCTGACATGTATGACACATCTGGCAAAATTCAACGACATTCTTGTATAGTCAAGGCCAGTAAAAATGTCTTTGTATTTTAGCCTGCGTTTCCCTCACCCCTAAATGACCTCCAAGTGGTAGCTCATGCACCACTCACAGCATCTCCTTTCTCTACCCGACTGGCAAAACAATTTGATGAATCGCTGCCCATTTCTCATCTGCTTGATTGTGTGATGGTCTCCATTTCCTCACTAAGACATAATTTGTTAAGTAATAACCCACAGGGATGCATTCACTCTCCTTCTCTGTAAATGCCTTTTGATACAACTGTTTTAAGCTCTCATCTTTCTGTTGTAATCAGTCAGTTTAGCCGAGCTAAAGATACAAAACACAGTTACCTATTTGCTCCAGCTTGGTCCCACTTATCTGATCAAAAAAGGTCTCGGATAATGCTATGTCAGCTTCCTTTTGATCTCTCTTGCTTCAGCTTGTGCCTCTGTGATTCCTAGATAAACATCCTTCATGTCTTCAGTTACCTGCGTCTCCACTGGCTTTTCAACTATAGTAGGCAGCACGCCTACCGGTGAATCAGCTCTACTATTTGCAAGGACAGATTGTATTCCTGGGGCTGACAGTTTGTCCAGTGCTCCTCCCACAGATTCTCCACTCTTCTCTGGACTCTCTAGCTTCACGTTACATAACTAAGCACTTTTTGTCTCACCGTGAATTCCTGTTACCAGCACCTTTTCTGGCAATAGTCCCTCAGGAGTACATATCTCCTCATCCTTCAGCATCACAGACTGAGGAGGACCCTGTGTCCCTTTATACTATAACCTCTTTACCTGCTACTCCTGGCCTGTGTGAATAAACTTTACGCCGACATGTGTATTTTTTAAGCAGATCTGGCACTTCCTCCTTAACCAACCTCCGATT
>NW_025208609.1:9964-14980 GCF_004010195.1 Chiloscyllium plagiosum | reverse complement strand
TGCATCACAGCTACAGAAACGAAGGTTGTTGATGAAGGTTTGTCTACTGAGTCGGTATGGGTGGAAGCTAGGAACAGCAAGGGAGCAGTCACCTCATTGGGGGGTTTCTACAGACCCCCTAATAGCAGTAGGGAGATTGAAGAACTCATAGGCTGGTAGATTTTGGAAAAATGCAGATGTAACAGCGTTGTTGTTATGGGTGACTTCAACATTCCCAGTATCGACTGGAACCTCCTTAGTGCAGATGGTTTGGATGGAGCCGTTTTTGTCAGGTGTGTTCAGGAGGGTTTCCTTACTCAGTATGTAGGCAGGCCGACGAGGGGAGAGGCCATTTTGGATTTGGTGCTCGGTAACGAGCCAGGACAGGTGTCAGATCTCGTGGTGGGAGAGCACTTTGGTGACGGTGATCACAACTGCCTCACATTTAGCATAGCCTTGGAGAGGGAAAGGAATAGCTACCAAGGGAAGATATTTAATTGGGGAAAAGGAAATTACGATGCTATCAGACAGAGGTTGGGAACATAGAACATAGAACATAGAAGAATACAGATCTTTTTTTTATTCTTCCCAAAGTGAATCACCTCGCACTTAGCTACATTGAATTCCATCTGCCACCTTTCTGCCCAGCTCTGCAGCTTCTCTACAGACTGGGAGCAATTGTTCCACAGAAAGGGCACAGCAGACATGTGGAGACTATTTAAGGAGCAGTTGTTGCGAGTGATGCATAAATTTGTTCTTCTGAGACAGACAAGAAGGGGTAAGATTAAGGAGCCTTGGATGACGAGAACAGAGGAAATTCTCGTCAAAGAAAGCAAGAAGCTTACGTAAGGTGGAGGAAGCAAGGATCTAGCACAGCTTTAGAGGATTACAGGCTTGCTGGAAAGGAGCTCAGAAATGGACTGAGGAGAGCCAGGAGGGGGCACGAGAAAAGCTTGGCAGGAAGGATTAGGGAGAACCCAAAGGCATTTTACTCATACGTGAGGAATAAGAGAATGATCAGAGAGAAGATAGGGCTGATCAGGGATAGCGGAGGGAACTTGTGCGTGGAGTCTGAGCAGATAGGCAAAGCCCTAAATGAATTTTTTGCTTCAGTTTTCACTAAGGAAAGGGACCTTCTTGTGAATGAGAACTTTGAAGAGCTGGAAAACAGGCTTGAACAAATCGAGATTGAGGAAGTTGATGTGCTGGAAATTTTGGTACACATTAAGATTGATCTTTGTGAAGAGTGACCACAATTCTGTAAGTTTTAGAATACTCTTAGACAAAGATGAGAGTGGTCCTAAGGGACGAGTACTAAGCTGGGCCAAGACCAATTATATCAAAATTAGGCAGGAACTGGAAAATGTGGATTGGACACAGCTATTTGAAGGGTAGCCCACATTTGATATGTGGGAGGCTTTCAAAGATAGGATGAAGATTGTGCAGGATAGGCATGTCTCTTTGAAAACAAGGGATAGGAAAGTCAAGATTTGTGAACCGTGAATGACAGGAGAAACCGTGTGACTAGCCAAGAGGGAAAAGTACATAAGGTCCAGGCAGCTAAGAATAGAACGGGCCCTGGAGGAATATCGGGGGAGTAGGACCAATTGTAAACGAGGAATCAAACGGGCTAAAAAGGGTCATGAAATAAGTTTAGCGAGCAGAATTAAGGAGAACCCCAAGGTCTTTTATTCTTATATAAGAAGCAAGAGAGTAACTAGAGAAAGGGTTGGTCCACTAAAGGATAATGAAGGAAGGCTGTGTGTCGAACCTGAGAAAATGGGTGAGGAACAGGAGCTGAAGAATACTGAGATTAGAGATAGAAATTTATTTACTCTGGATCACGTTGACATAAGGAGGGAAGATGTGTTGGGTAGGCTAAAGGTGGACAAATCCCCAGGACCGGATGAGATCTGTCCCAAGTTGCTGAGGGAGGCAAGAGAGGAAATAGCTGGAGCCCTGACAGATATCTTTGTAGCATCCTGAAGCACAGGTGAGGTGCCGGAGGACTGGAGGGTTGCTCATGTTGACCCCTGTACAAGACGGGTAGTGGGGATATTCCAGGTAACTACAGACCAGTGAGCCTGATGTTAGTGGTGGGAAAGTTGCTGGAGAAGGTACTGAGAGATAAAATCTATTTATATTTGGAAAAGAATGGGCTTATCAGCGATGGGGAACACAATTTTGTGCAGGGTAGATTGTGCCATACCAACTTAATAGAGTTCTTTGAGGAAGTGACCAAGTTGATAGATGAAGGAAGGGCTGTAGTTATCATATACATGGACTTTACATAGAGGGTGGTAGGTGCCTGGAATGCATTGCCAGCAGAGGTAGTAGAGGCAGGCACAGTAGATTCATTTAAGATACATCTGGACAGATGCATGAGTAGGTGGGGAGCAGAGGGACACAAATGCTTAGGAATTGGGCGATAGGTTTAGACAGTGGATTTGGATCGGCTCAGGCTTGGTGGGCCAAAGGGCCTGTTCCTGGGCTGTAAATTGTCCTTGTTCTTTGATAAGTCCCCGGGCCAGACCAGATTTACCCCAGGCTGCTCCGGGAAGCGAGAAAGGAGGTTGCTAAGCCACTGGTGAAGATCTTTGCTTCCTCACTCTCCACAGGAGTCGTAGCGGAGGATTAGAGGGGGGCGAATGCTGTTCCTCTTTTCAAGAAGGGGAATATGGAAATCCCTGGCAATTACAGACCAGTCAGTTTTATGTCTGAGGTCAGCAAGGTTTTGGATAGAATTCTGAGAAATAGGATTTATGACTATTTGAAAAAACACAACGTGATTAAAGGCAGTCAGCATGGCTTTGTGAGGGGCAAGTCATGCCTCACAAATCTTATTGAGTTCTTTGGGGAGGTGACGAGCCAGGTTGATGAAGGTCGAGCAGTGGATGTGGTGTATCTGGACTTCAGAAGGCAGTTGATAAGGTTCCCCATGGTAGGCTTATTCATAAAGTTAGGAGGTATGGGATACAGGGAAATTTGGCTATCTGGATTCAGAATTGGTTGGCTGACAGAAGGCAGGGAGTGGTTGTAGATGGAAAGTATTCTGCTTGAAGGTCAATGGCGAGTGGCGTCCCACAGGGCTCTTTTTTCTTGGGCCTCTGCTCTTTGTAGCTTTTATAAATGACTGGATGAGGAAGTTGAGGGGTGGGTTAGTAAATTTGCAGATGGCACAAAGGTTGGAGGTACCATTGATAGTATCGAGGGCTATTGCAGGTTGCAGTGTGACATAGGATGCAGAGCTGGGCTGGGAAATGGCAGATGGAGTTCAACCTGGATAAATGCGAAGTGATGCATTTTGGAAGGTCGAACTCGAATGCTGAATATAGGATTAAAGACAGGATGCTTGGCACTGTGGAGGAACAGAGGGATCTGGGTGTGCAAGTACATAGATCCCTCAAAGTTGCCACTCAAGTGGATAGAGTTGTTAAGAAAGCATATGGTGTTTTGGCTTTCATTAACAAGGGGATCGAGTTTAAGAGCCGCAAGGTTTTGCTGCAGCTCTACAAGTCTCTGGTGAGACCACACTTGGAATATTGTGTCCAGCCTTGGTCGCCCTACTATAGGAAAGATACAGGGCTTTGGAGAAGGTGCAAAGAAGGTTTACCAGGATGCTGCCTGGACTGGAGGGCTTGCCTTATGAAAAGAGGTTTACTGAGCTCGGACGTTTCTCTCTGGAGAGAAGGAGGAAAAGAGGTGACCTGATCGAGGTATACAAGGTAATGAGAGGCATGGATTGAGTTGATAGCCAGAGACATTTCCCCAGGTCAGGATTGACTGGCATGAGGGGTCATAGTTTTAAGATATTAGGAGGAAGGTATAGAGGAGACATCAGAGGTAGGTTCTTTATGCAGAGAGTTGTGAATGTATGGAATGTGTTGCCAGCTGTGGTGGTGAAAGCAGAGTCATTAGAGACATTTAAGCCACTGCTGGACATATACATGGTTAGCAGTGAGTTGAGGGGAGCGTAGGTTAGGTTATTTTATTTTAGATTAGGATTGATCCTCGGCACAACATCGTGGGCTGAAGGGCCTGTACTGTGCTGTACTTTTCTATGTTCTATATTCTATGCACCATCTACAGGATGCACCGCAGGAATTTTGATTTCTTAAACAGTGCCTTCCAAAGCTACAACCACTTCTAAACAGAGGACAAGGGTAGCAGGTATATGGGAACACCAGCAAGTTATCCTCCAAGCCACTCACTATCCTGACTTGGAAATATATCACCATTCCTTCAGTGTTGCTGGGTAAACAGCCTGGAGCTCACCCTCTAATGGCATTGTGTGTCTACCGACAGCATATGGACTGCAATGGTTCAAGAAGGCAGCTGACAGCACAATCAGGGATGGGTGATAAATGCTGAGCCAGCCAGCGATGCCCATATCCTGTGAATAACTTTTTAAAAATTCATTCATGGGATGAGGGCGTCATTGGTTAGGCCAACATTTATTGTCCATTCCTTATTGCCTAGATGCAGTTAAGTGTCAAACACATTGCTGTGGGTCCAGAGTCACTTATAGGCCAGACAAGTAAGGCTGGCAACTTCCTTCCCTAAAGGACGTTAGTGAACCAGTCGAGTTTTACACAATTGATTCATAGTCATCATTCATCTCTCAATTCCAGAATTTTATTGAATTCAAATTCCACCATCTGCCATAGCAGGATTCAAACCCAGGTCCCCAGATTCTGCATTAACAGTCCCCTTCGCCCTCGGAGTTGAATCCTGGAGTAATGGCAGACAGGAGTAGCATGTGGGCTGCAAGCCTTGGAACAGTGCCCGAGCAGTGAGTCTTGAGGCAGTACTCGAGCAGCGAGTGTCGGGGCAGTATGAGGGCAATGAGTCTCGGGACAATGAGTCTCGGGTCAGTGTGAGGGCAGTGAGTCTCGGGGCAGTGAGTCTCGGGACAATGAGTCTCGGGTCAGTGTGAGGGCAGTGAGTCTCGGGGCATTGTGAGGGCAGCGAGTCTCGGGGCAGTGTGAGGGCAGTGTGTCTCGGGACAGTGTGAGGGCAGTGAGTCTTGGGGCAGTG